>NW_026510806.1:3983-132302 GCF_027579735.1 Bombina bombina | reverse complement strand
AACTAAGATACAGTCCTTCCATTAAATATCTTAGATATGTCTAAGTAAGGAGCCTAATAGTGTATGTTGGGCTTAATCCATATACTATTCTTAGAATTCAGTTATGATTACACTTCAAATACTCATATCACAATTTTATGTAAAATCTATCTTTTTCTTCCTTTTCCACTCTTGTGTTCCCTTCTCCTATGTTTTTACATGAAAAAATAATTATTTTAAGAGAGAAAAAAGATCTATACCATCACTTTGCAGAGGCTACTTAACCAAGCTCTGTTTAACCCCTTAATGACCACAGCACTTTTCCATTTTCTGTCCGTTTGGGACCAAGGCTACTTTTACATTTTTGCAGTGTTTGTGTTTAGCTGTAATTTTCCTCTTACTCATTTACTGTACCCACACATATTATATTCCGTTTTTCTCGCCATTAAATGGACTTTCTAAAGATACCATTATTTTCATCATATCTTATAATTTACTATAAAAAAAATGATAAAATATGAGGAAAAATTGAAAAAAACCCCAATTTTTCTAACTTTGACCCCCAAAATCTGTTACATATCTACAACCACCAAAAAACACCTATGCTAAATAGTTTCTAAATATTGTCCTGATTTTAGAAATACCCAATGTTTACATGTTCTTTGCTTTTTTTGCAAGTTATAGGGCAATAAATACAAGTAGCACTTTGCTATTTCCAAACCATTTTTTTTCAAAATTAGCGCTAGTTACATTAGAACACGGATATCTTTCAGGAATCTCTGAATATCCATTGACATGTATATATTTTTTTTTAGTAGACAACCCAAAGTATTGATCTAAGCCCATTTTGGTATATTTCATGCCACCATTTCACCGCCAAATGCGATCAAATAAAAAAAATGTTCACTTTTTCACAATTTTTTTCACAAACTTTAGGTTTCTCACTGAAATTATTTACAAACAGCTTGTGCAATTATGTCACAAATGGTTGTAAATTCTTCTCTGGGATCCCCTTTGTTCAGAAATAGCATACTTATATGGCTTTGGTGTTGCTTTTTGGTAATTAGAATGCCACTAAATGCCACTGCGCAACACACGTGTATTATGCCCAGCAGTGAAGGGGTTAATTAGGGAGCATGTAGGGAGTTTTTTGGGGTAATTTTAGCTTTAGTGTAGTGTAGTAGACAACCCCAAGTATTGATCTAGGCCCATTTTGGTATATTTCATGCCACTATTTCACCGCCAAATGCGATCAAATTAAAAAAAAACGTTAAATTTTTCACAATTTTAGGTTTCTCAATGAAATCATTTACAAACAGATTGTGCAGTTATGGCACAAATGGTTGTAAATGCTTCTCTGGGATCCCCTTTGTTCAGAAATAGCAGACATATATGGCTTTGGCGTTGCTTTTTGGTATTTTGAAGGCCGCTAAATGCCGCTGCGCATCACACGTGTATTATGGCTAGCAGTGAAGGGGTTAATTAGGTAGCTTGTAGGGAGCTTGCAGGGTTAATATTAGATTTAGTGTAGAGCTCAGCCTCCCACCGTAAACATCAGACCCCCTGATCCCTCCCAAACAGCTCTCTTCCCTCCCCCACCCCACAATTGTCCCCGCCATCTTAAGTACTGGCAGAAAGTCTGCCAGTACTAAAATAAAAGCTATATTTGTTTTTTTGGTGGTTTTTTTAAAAAGCATATTTACATATGCTGCTGTGTACTATCCCCCCTTAGCCCCCAACCTCACTGATCCCCCCCAAACAGCTCTATAACCCTCCCACTCTAACTTAATGGGCGCCATCTTGGGTACTGGCAGCTGTCTGCCAGTACCCAGTTTAGACGAAAAAATGTTTTTGTTTTGCATTTTTTTAACTTTTCTGTAGTGTAGCTTCCCCCCCACACAAAAACCAACCCCCCACCCCTCCACGATCTCTTTTTGTGGGTTTTTTTTTGTGTGATTATGGCCCTTTTAACTTTTTACTTTTTATTGATTTTCTGTAGTGTAGCGGTTCCCACCCGCTCCCGCCCTGTGCACGCGCCCGCCCGCCACCCTCCGTGCACGCGCGCGCGCGTCCGTGCGTGCCCCCGACGGTGCCGCCCCCGATCCCGCCCCCCCGACGTCACACGGCACACCGATGGCCGCCCACCCGCCTCCCAAGTCGGCTCCCACCCACCAACGATACCGGCCATCGATGTCCGGTGCAGAGAGGGCCACAGAGTGGCTCTCTCTGCATCGGATGGCCATGTATGGTTATTGCAGGATGCCTCCTTATCGAGGCATCACTGCAATAACCGGAAAGCAGCTGGAAGCGAGCAGGATCGCTTCCAGCTGCTTTCCACACCGAGGACGTGCAGGGTACGTCCTCAGGCGTTAACTGCCTTTTTTTTGAGGACGTACCCTGCACGTCCTCGGTCATTAAGGGGTTAAAGTAAGTACAGGGAAGGAAAACTGCATGCTTTAAATAAAATAAGTACGAAATGTCTAGCAGTTCACAAAAAAGTAAATTCCTTTTGCTTTAAACAATCTGGTAGTTCTCAGATAACATTTTACAATATCCCTGATTATCATGTACATGTAGCAGTAACAAGATGTAAGAATCAACAAAGCAATATGCCCTATAAAAGGGTATAAGTCTCCAAATTATTTGATGACCAGTATTATTCCTTTTCCTAGAAAGTTAATGTTCCTTATGTAGGTATTTATAATTAAGAATTTCATGATTCCTTAAAACATTTCAAGAGAAAGAAATCAGTTCAAATAAATCCACCTTCTTTCTTATGCCAAGAAAAGTTCATAATTTTGTGAATAATCTTATGCTCAGAAATCTATTAATAACTGCCAGAAGCCAGGATAACAGAAAATGTTCTTACAATCTGGGTATATAAGAAATCTTCACCTAAGCAGGTGTCTTCACTGGATTTATAACAGAGAATATATAAATGTGAGCCCATAAGAAAGTCCAGTATGTGACATGCCTTCCCCCTACTTACCTGTACCCAAGAAAGAATAAAGTAAGGCAGTACCTGAGAGTTATGTCCCACACTTCCAGACACAGTTACCTCGCTTAGGACTTACTTTCCTCCTCGTATTTTCGAGGAGGCCTGCTCCTCGAATATTGGATACCGATTTGCGACGCGGTCCCATGTTAGCCTATGGGAGTAAAAATTGCGGACGATGGGTGAAATATACGTGCCGCATTTATATGCAGCGCTGTATATAGGATACCAAACCCGTTGAAAAAACGGCATCGCCGGCTTTTGAGGGCGACGCCGCATATGTAATGGAGCCCCCGGAAGGCTTAGCAGAAAGTTAAAAATCAATCAAGTTGTTTGAAAGATTTGTGTTCAGTAGTTTGTTGGACACCTAAAGCACATAAGACCTCTCTTAGGATTTAAAAAATAAATTCAACACTAGACATTGATCAGTTATAGACTTCTGATCATCTGAAATTATCTCACCTTCAGAAATATAACTGAGGTGTATAAGTCTGATATTTAATAATATCCTTATCTGGTCTGATCCTCCGAGTATCAGAAAAAGAAATAGAAATTGTAGGAAAACTATGGGACAAATGCATTTTCACTTATATTGAGGAGGCATAAACTCCAAAACCTCAGAAATTTCTGAGCACACAAAATTATTACATTCTGGAGCAAACTCTGTAAAACTCCCCTGTACAGAGCAACAGAGGGAGAACAGTTTCCTTTAGAGGAATAGCAGTATTAGGTAGAATGCATACTATGATCCTTAGAGGAATTGCAAAGTTGAAATAGACGTCTGATCCTCAGAGTATCAGAAATAGTGAAAAGCTTGCAAAATAGACACTTAACTAGTTTTAAATAAATGATCAGTGGATCTCCCCTCTAAAGGAAGTAAATTATGAGAAATGGGGACAGTTACAGTATGCTCCATTAAAGGGACATGAAACACAATTCTTTTCTTTTAGGATTTAGAAAGAGCATGCAATTTTAAACAACTTTTCAACATAATTCTATTATTTAATTTTCTTAATTCTCTATATCAATTGTTGAAAAGCATATCTAAATAGGCTCACTATCTGCTTATTGGTGGCTGCACATAGATGCCTCATGTGATTGGCTCACCCATGTGCATTGCTATTTTTCTTAACAAAGGATATCTGAAAAATGAAGCAAATAAATAATAGAAGCAAATTGGAATGTTGTTTTAAATTGTATTTTCTATCTGAGTCATGAAAGAAAAACATTCGGCTAGATTACGAGTTTTTGTCGGTAAGCTGTGCAGTGTTAACAAGCCTTTTTTCTCACTGCTCACTTAAGACAACGCTGGTATTACAGGTTTTTCTAAACCCGGCGTTAGTCGCAAAAAAGTGAGCGGAGAGCAAAATTTAGCTCCACATCTCACCTCAATACCAGAGCTGCTTACGGTAGCAGTGAGCTGGCTAAACGTGCTTGTGCACGATTTCCCCATAGGAATCAATGGGGCAGATTCGGCTGAAAAAAAACCTAACACCTGCAAAAAAGCAGCGTTCAGCTTCTAACGCAGCCCCATTGATTCCTATGGGGAAACACATTTTATGTCTACACCTACCACCCTAACATGAAACCCGAGTCTAAACACTCCTAATCTTACACTTATTAACCCCTAATCTGCCACCCCCGACATCGCCGACACCTGCATTATATTATTAACCCCTAATCTGCCGCTCCGGACACCGCCGCCACCTACATTATACTAATGAACCCCTAATCTGCTGCCCCCAACATCGCTGACACCTACATTATATTTATTAACCCCTAATCTGCCGCCTACAATGTCGTCGCAACCTACCTACAATTATTAACCCCTAATCTGCCGCCCCCAACGTCGCTGCCACTATAATAAAGTTATTAACCCCTAAACCTAAATCTAACCCTAACACCCCCTAACTTAAATATAATTTAAAATAATCTAAATAAAATTACTATAATTAAATAAATTATTCCTATTTAAAACTAAATACTTACCTATAAAATAAACCCTAAGCTAGCTACAATATAACTAATAGTTACATTGTAGCTAGCTTAGGATTTATTTTTATTTTACAGGCAACTTTGTATTTATTTTAAGTATGTACAATAGTTATTAAATAGTTATTAACTATTTAATAGCTACCTAGTTAAAATAAAGACAAATTTACCTGTAAAATAAAACCTAACATAAATTACAATTACACCTAACACTACACTATAATTAAATTAATTCCCTAAACTAACTACAATTAATTACAATTAAATACAATTATCTAAAGTATGGAAAAAAACAACACTATTTTTTTTTTAAACTAATTACACCTAATCTAATCCCCCTAATAAAATAAAAAAGCCCCCCAAAATAATAAAAATCCCTACCCTACACTAAATTACAAATAGCCCTTAAAAGGGCTTTTTGCGGGGCATTGCCCAAAGTAATCAGCTCTTTTACCTGTAAAAAAAAAAAAACATACAATACCCCCCCCCAACATTAAAACCCACCACCCACACACCCAACCATACTCTAAAACCCACCCAATCCCCCCTTAATAAAACCTAACACTAACCCCTTGAAGATCACCCTACCTTGAGACGTCTTCACCCAGCCGGGCTGAAGTCCTCCACGAAGCCGGGCAGAAGTGGTCCTCCAGACGGTCAGAAGTCTTCATCCAGACGGCATCTTCTATCTTCATCCATCCGGAGCGGAGCGGGTCCATCTTCAAGACATCCAACGCGGAGCATCCTCTTCCAACGAAGTCCAACTGAAGAATGAAGGTTCCTTTAAATGACGTCATCCAAGATGGCATCCCTTGAATTCCGATTGGCTGATAGAATTCTATCAGCCAATCGGAATTAAGGTAGAAAAAATCCTATTGGTTGATGCAATCAGCCAATAGGATTGAGCTGGCACTCTATTGGCTGATTGGATCAGCCAGTAGAATGCAAGCTCAATCCTATTGGCTGATTGCATCAGCCAATAGGATTTTTTCTACCTTAATTCCGATTGGCTGATAGAATTCTATCAGCCAATCGGAATTCAAGGGACGCCATCTTGGATGACGTTTTTTAAAGGAACCTTCATTCTTCAGTTGGACTTCGTTGGAAGAGGATGCTCCGCGTCGCATGTCTTGAAGATGGACCCGCTCTGCTCCGGATGGATGAAGATGGAAGATGCCGTCTGGATGAAGACTTCTGGCTGTCTGGAGGACCACTTTTGCCCCGCTTCGTGGAAGACTTCGGCCCGGCTGGGTGAAGACGTCTCAAGGTAGGGTGATCTTCAAGGGGTTAGTGTTAGGTTTTATTAAGGGGGGATTGGGTGGTTTTTAGAGTAGGGTTGGGTGTGTGGGTGGTGGGTTTTAATGTTGAGGGGGGTATTGTATTTTTTTTTTAAAGGTAAAAGATATGGCAGTTAGGGGAGGAGCTATATAGCAGCTCTGCTGTGGGTGTCCTCTTGCAACTTCCTGTTGGGAATGAGAATATCCCACAAGTAATGGATGATCCATGGACTGGATACACCTTACAAGAGAAAATCTCCTCCCAGAATAAGGTGGCCTTCAAGTATATTTATTATTTTAACCTGGAGGGAATCCCAAAACACTGGGTCCAAGTGATTAGGTGCATATATATTGCCAAACGTAAATATCCCATTTATAGTCTTTATTTTAAGGATTATATATCTCCCCTCAGGATCAATATATGTACAGAGCACTTTATATTTTTGGTTTTTACTAAATAAGATATCAACCCCTCTTTTTCTAGCAATTAAAGGGGAGGCTATCTCTTCCCCTACCCAGGAAGATTTAAGTTTTAAAGTCTCCTCGTTTGTTAAATGTGTTTCTTGTGGGAAGGCTATTTTCGTATGTAGTTTTTTAAGATGTTGAATAAAAGCTTTCCGTTTGATAGGGGAGGTGATACCTCCCACATTCCAAGAGGTTATTATCAGTCTATGAACACTATCCATAGGGGGGTTTCTCTTTTTTCATTCTTAAAAAAGTGTTTGGAGATAAAAAAAGAAATCAAAGGGGGAGGAGGGCATGGAAAAAAGAAAAAACAGAATTTATGTTTACCTGATAAATTACTTTCTCCAACGGTGTGTCCGGTCCACGGCGTCATCCTTACTTGTGGGATATTCTCTTCCCCAACAGGAAATGGCAAAGAGCCCAGCAAAGCTGGTCACATGATCCCTCCTAGGCTCCGCCTACCCCAGTCATTCGACCGACGTTAAGGAGGAATATTTGCATAGGAGAAACCATATGGTACCGTGGTGACTGTAGTTAAAGAAAATAAATTATCAGACCTGATTAAAAAAACCAGGGCGGGCCGTGGACCGGACACACCGTTGGAGAAAGTAATTTATCAGGTAAACATAAATTCTGTTTTCTCCAACATAGGTGTGTCCGGTCCACGGCGTCATCCTTACTTGTGGGAACCAATACCAAAGCTTTAGGACACGGATGAAGGGAGGGAACAAATCAGGTCACCTAAATGGAAGGCACCACGGTTTGCAAAACCTTTCTCCCAAAAATAGCCTCAGAAGAAGCAAAAGTATCAAACTTGTAAAATTTGGTAAAAGTGTGCAGTGAAGACCAAGTCGCTGCCCTACATATCTGATCAACAGAAGCCTCGTTCTTGAAGGCCCATGTGGAAGCCACAGCCCTAGTGGAATGAGCTGTGATTCTTTCGGGAGGCTGCCGTCCGGCAGTCTCGTAAGCCAATCTGATGATGCTTTTAATCCAAAAAGAGAGAGAGGTAGAAGTTGCTTTTTGACCTCTCCTTTTACCGGAATAAACAACAAACAAGGAAGATGTTTGTCTAAAATCCTTTGTAGCTTCTAAATAGAATTTTAGAGCGCGAACAACATCCAAATTGTGCAACAAACGTTCCTTCTTTGAAACTGGTTTCGGACACAGAGAAGGTACGATAATCTCCTGGTTAATGTTTTTGTTAGAAACAACTTTTGGAAGAAAACCAGGTTTAGTACGTAAAACCACCTTATCTGCATGGAACACCAGATAAGGAGGAGAACACTGCAGAGCAGATAATTCTGAAACTCTTCTAGCAGAAGAAATTGCAACTAAAAACAAAACTTTCCAAGATAATAACTTAATATCAACGGAATGTAAGGGTTCAAACGGAACCCCCTGAAGAACTGAAAGAACTAAATTGAAACTCCAAGGAGGAGTCAAAGGTTTGTAAACAGGCTTAATTCTAACCAGAGCCTGAACAAAGGCTTGAACATCTGGCACAGCTGCCAGCTTTTTGTGAAGTAACACAGACAAGGCAGAAATCTGTCCCTTCAGGGAACTTGCAGATAATCCTTTTTCCAATCCTTCTTGAAGGAAGGATAGAATCTTAGGAATCTTAACCTTGTCCCAAGGGAATCCTTTAGATTCACACCAACAGATATATTTTTTCCAAATTTTGTGGTAAATCTTTCTAGTTACAGGCTTTCTGGCCTGAACAAGAGTATCGATAACAGAATCTGAGAACCCTCGCTTCGATAAGATCAAGCGTTCAATCTCCAAGCAGTCAGCTGGAGTGAAACCAGGTTCGGATGTTCGAACGGACCCTGAACAAGAAGGTCTCGTCTCAAAGGTAGCTTCCAAGGTGGAGCCGATGACATATTCACCAGATCTGCATACCAAGTCCTGCGTGGCCACGCAGGAGCTATCAAGATCACCGACGCCCTCTCCTGATTGATCCTGGCTACCAGCCTGGGGATGAGAGGAAACGGCGGGAACACATAAGCTAGTTTGAAGGTCCAAGGTGCTACTAGTGCATCCACTAGAGCCGCCTTGGGATCCCTGGATCTGGACCCGTAGCAAGGAACTTTGAAGTTCTGACGAGAGGCCATCAGATCCATGTCTGGAATGCCCCACAGCTGAGTGACTTGGGCAAAGATTTCCGGATGGAGTTCCCACTCCCCCGGATGCAATGTCTGACGACTCAGAAAATCCGCTTCCCAATTTTCCACTCCTGGGATGTGGATAGCGGACAGGTGGCAGGAGTGAGACTCCGCCCATAGAATGATTTTGGTCACTTCTTCCATCGCTAGGGAACTCCTTGTTCCCCCCTGATGGTTGATGTACGCAACAGTTGTCATGTTGTCTGATTGAAACCGTATGAACTTGGCCCTCGCTAGCTGAGGCCAAGCCTTGAGAGCATTGAATATCGCTCTCAGTTCCAGAATATTTATCGGTAGAAGAGATTCTTCCCGAGACCAAAGACCCTGAGCTTTCAGGGATCCCCAGACCGCGCCCCAGCCCATCAGACTGGCGTCGGTCGTGACAATGACCCACTCTGGTCTGCGGAATGTCATCCCTTGTGACAGGTTGTCCAGGGACAGCCACCAACGGAGTGAGTCTCCGGTCCTCTGATTTACTTGTATCTTCGGAGACAAGTCTGTATAATCCCCATTCCACTGACTGAGCATGCACAGTTGTAATGGTCTTAGATGAATGCGCGCAAAAGGAACTATGTCCATTGCCGCTACCATCAACCCGATCACTTCCATGCACTGAGCTATGGAAGGAAGAGGAACGGAATGAAGTATCCGACAAGAGTCTAGAAGCTTTGTTTTTCTGGCCTCTGTCAGAAATATCCTCATTTCTAAGGAGTCTATTATTGTTCCCAAGAAGGGAACCCTTGTTGACGGAGATAGAGAACTCTTTTCCACGTTCACTTTCCATCCGTGAGATCTGAGAAAGGCCAGGACTATGTCCGTGTGAGCCTTTGCTTGAGGAAGGGACGACGCTTGAATCAGAATGTCGTCCAAATAAGGTACTACAGCAATGCCCCTTGGTCTTAGCACAGCTAGAAGGGACCCTAGTACCTTTGTGAAAATCCTTGGAGCAGTGGCTAATCCGAAAGGAAGCGCCACGAACTGGTAATGCTTGTCCAGGAATGCGAACCTTAGGAACCGATGATGTTCCTTGTGGATAGGAATATGTAGATACGCATCCTTTAAATCCACCGTGGTCATGAATTGACCTTCCTGGATGGAAGGAAGAATAGTTCGAATGGTTTCCATCTTGAACGATGGAACCCTGAGAAACTTGTTTAAGATCTTGAGATCTAAGATTGGTCTGAACGTTCCCTCTTTTTTGGGAACTATGAACAGATTGGAGTAGAACCCCATCCCTTGTTCTCTTAATGGAACAGGATGAATCACTCCCATTTTTAACAGGTCTTCTACACAATGTAAGAATGCCTGTCTTTTTATGTGGTCTGAAGACAATGGAGACCTGTGGAACCTCCCCCTTGGGGGAAGCCCCTTGAATTCCAGAAGATAACCTTGGGAGACTATTTCTAGCGCCCAAGGATCCAGAACATCTCTTGCCCAAGCCTGAGCGAAGAGAGAGAGTCTGCCCCCCACCAGATCCGGTCCCGGATCGGGGGCCAACATTTCATGCTGTCTTGGTAGCAGTGGCAGGTTTCTTGGCCTGCTTTCCCTTGTTCCAGCCTTGCATTGGTCTCCAAGCTGGCTTGGCTTGAGAAGTATTACCCTCTTGCTTAGAGGACGTAGCACTTTGGGCTGGTCCGTTTCTACGAAAGGGACGAAAATTAGGTTTATTTTTTGCCTTGAAAGGCCGATCCTGAGGAAGGGCGTGGCCCTTACCCCCAGTGATATCAGAGATAATCTCTTTCAAGTCAGGGCCAAACAGCGTTTTCCCCTTGAAAGGAATGTTAAGTAGCTTGTTCTTGGAAGACGCATCAGCCGACCAAGATTTCAACCAAAGCGCTCTGCGCGCCACAATAGCAAACCCAGAATTCTTAGCCGCTAACCTAGCCAATTGCAAAGTGGCGTCTAGGGTAAAAGAATTAGCCAATTTGAGAGCATTGATTCTGTCCATAATCTCCTCATAAGGAGGAGAATCACTATCGACCGCCTTTATCAGCTCATCGAACCAGAAACATGCGGCTGTAGCGACAGGGACAACGCATGAAATTGGTTGTAGAAGGTAACCCTGCTGAACAAACATCTTTTTAAGCAAACCTTCTAATTTTTTATCCATAGGATCTTTGAAAGCACAACTATCCTCTATGGGTATAGTGGTGCGTTTGTTTAAAGTGGAAACCGCTCCCTCGACCTTGGGGACTGTCTGCCATAAGTCCTTTCTGGGGTCGACCATAGGAAACAATTTTTTAAATATGGGGTGAGGGACGAAAGGAATACCGGGCCTTTCCCATTCTTTATTAACAATGTCCGCCACCCGCTTGGGTATAGGAAAAGCTTCTGGGAGCCCCGGCACCTCTAGGAACTTGTCCATTTTACATAGTTTCTCTGGGATGACCAACTTGTCACAATCATCCAGAGTGGATAATACCTCCTTAAGCAGAATGCGGAGATGTTCCAACTTAAATTTAAATGTAATCACATCAGGTTCAGCATGTTGAGAAATGTTCCCTGAATCAGTAATTTCTCCCTCAGACAAAACCTCCCTGGCCCCATCAGACTGGGTTAGGGGCCCCTCAGAAACATTATTATCAGCGTCGTCATGCTCTTCAGTATCTAAAACAGAGCAGTCGCGCTTACGCTGATAAGTGTTCATTTTGGCTAAAATGTTTTTGACAGAATTATCCATTACAGCCGTTAATTGTTGTATAGTAAGGAGTATTGGCGCGCTAGATGTACTAGGGGCCTCCTGAGTGGGCAAGACTCGTGTAGACGAAGGAGGGAATGATGCAGTACCATGCTTACTCCCCTCACTTGAGGAATCATCTTGGGCATCATTGTCATTGTCACATAAATCACATTTATTTAAATGAATAGGAATTCTGGCTTCCCCACATTCAGAACACAGTCTATCTGGTAGTTCAGACATGTTAAACAGGCATAAACTTGATAACAAAGTACAAAAAACGTTTTAAAATAAAACCGTTACTGTCACTTTAAATTTTAAACTGAACACACTTTATTACTGCAATTGCGAAAAAACATGAAGGAATTGTTCAAAATTCACCAAATTTTCACCACAGTGTCTTAAAGCCTTAAAAGTATTGCACACCAAATTTGGAAGCTTTAACCCTTAAAATAACGGAACCGGAGCCGTTTTGAACTTTAACCGCTTTACAGTCCCTGGTATCTGCTTTGCTGAGACCCAACCAAGCCCAAAGGGGAATACGATACCAAATGACGCCTTCAGAAAGTCTTTTCTAAGTATCAGAGCTCCTCTCACATGCGACTGCATGCCATGCCTCTCAAAAACAAGTGCGCAACACCGGCGCGAAAATGAGGCTCTGCCTATGCTTTGGGAAAGCCCCTAAAGAATAAGGTGTCTAAAACAGTGCCTGCCGATATTATTATATCAAAATACCCAAATAAAATGATTCCTCAAGGCTAAATATGTGTTAATAATGAATCGATTTAGCCCAGAAAAAGTCTACAGTCTTAATAAGCCCTTGTGAAGCCCTTATTTACGATCGTAATAAACATGGCTTACCGGATCCCATAGGGAAAATGACAGCTTCCAGCATTACATCGTCTTGTTAGAATGTGTCATACCTCAAGCAGCAAGAGACTGCTCACTGTTCCCCCAACTGAAGTTAATTGCTCTCAACAGTCCTGTGTGGAACAGCCATGGATTTTAGTGACGGTTGCTAAAATCATTTTCCTCATACAAACAGAAATCTTCATCTCTTTTCTGTTTCTGAGTAAATAGTACATACCAGCACTATTTCAAAATAACAAACTCTTGATTGAATAATAAAAACTACAGTTAAACACTAAAAAACTCTAAGCCATCTCCGTGGAGATGTTGCCTGTACAACGGCAAAGAGAATGACTGGGGTAGGCGGAGCCTAGGAGGGATCATGTGACCAGCTTTGCTGGGCTCTTTGCCATTTCCTGTTGGGGAAGAGAATATCCCACAAGTAAGGATGACGCCGTGGACCGGACACACCTATGTTGGAGAAAAGAAGATGGGGAAATTAGTTCCGTTCCCATTGGTGGACCTTATCAAGAGTGAGATAAATAAAATATAACCTTTCAGTTATAGATTTTTCCTTGAATTAAAAAAAATGTTCTGCCTCTCTAGCATCTTCAAACAAATATGTAACATTTTCATCTGTAACTTTCAATCTTGCCGGATAAATTACTGTAGCTATTAAACCCTCTTTTAACATCCTACTACATATAGGGGTTAATTCCTTTCTTTTGGATAAAGTTTCATATGAAAAATCTTAAGACATCAACATTTTTATGCCTTCTATATATATGGGCTGTTTCATTTGAAATTGGTATAGTAACAGTATTTTTTGTTGAAAGTTCAGCCATCTTTGTTGGTTAATGGTTTGCCCGTTCTGTGAGCTCTCTCTACTATAATAGGTTTGTGTGAGGTTGGCAAATCTAAGATGGAAGGGAGTGTAGTTGAAACAAATTTAATTAAATCCTCATATGATTTGGACTCAGGAATTCCTAAAATCCTAATGTTGTTTCTCCTACTGCGATTGTCAAGATCTTCAATCTTAGTTTTCATTTTGTGAATTACTTTCTCATTCTCCTCTAGTGATTTTATGTACTTCAGCTGTATCTTCCAGGTCAGACACACGCTGCTCTACTTCTTGTACCTTACTTGCATATTCTCTAACTTCCTGTTAGTTTAAGTGAGTCAAATTGAGGGGCAAGTGATTCAGTAATGCTTTTAACCAACATTTGTCTGTCGGTAGACTCATTCAAAGAACTTTGATTATCAGAAAGTTACATCTACTAAGGTTTCCATAGAGTTCTTAGTTCTTCTATCCCTATGCTTACCCGCCATATTTGGAGATTTTACCCTAGCTTGCAAATTAGGTAATAGAAATCTCTCCATAAGGGAAGAGATCAAAGTGCTTATCAAACATCAAATACAGACTGTGAGTGGTCTCTAATAATTAGGGTATAATTGGTGGTTATGTGCGAAAGGAAAAAAGAAAAGAAAAAAGAACTAAATCAATATATAAATAAGTGAAGAAGTGAAAAGGTGTTTACAATGTGTGGTGAAAAAATATATATAAGTAAGGATGAATAAGAGGAGGAGAGAAGTCCTGGATAAACCAGGGAATTATCTGCTCTCCACCACTACCTCACCTGAAAGTTAAGAGGTGTAGGGCAAACTAGGATATACTATTAAACCTTCTTTAGATACTTTTTAATTATAAAGTATGGATAATATGACATTAGAGTAGAGAACAATTTTAAACAGAATCCGATTCTGCTAGATTATCACCAATAATTAAATGTACTACAAACTAAGATACAGTCCTTCCATTAAATATCTTAGATATGTCTAAGTAAGGAGCCTAATAGTGTATGTTGGGCTTAATCCATATACTATTCTTAGAATTCAGTTATGATTACACTTCAAATACTCATATCACAATTTTATGTAAAATCTATCTTTTTCTTCCTTTTCCACTCTTGTGTTCCCTTCTCCTATGTTTTTACATGAAAAAATAATTATTTTAAGAGAGAAAAAAGATCTATACCATCACTTTGCAGAGGCTACTTAACCAAGCTCTGTTTAAAGTAAGTACAGGGAAGGAAAACTGCATGCTTTAAATAAAATAAGTACGAAATGTCTAGCAGTTCACAAAAAACATAATTTATGCTTACCTGATAAATTCCTTTCTTCTGTAGTGTGATCAGTCCACGGGTCATCATTACTTGTGGGATATTAACTGCTCCCCTACAGGAAGTGCAAGAGGATTCACCCAGCAGAGTTGCTATATAGCTCCTCCCCTCTACGTCACCTCCAGTCATTCGACCAAGGACCAACGAGAAAGGAGAAGCCAAGGGTGTAGTGGTGACTGGAGTATAATTTAAAAAATATTTACCTGCCTTAAAAAACAGGGCGGGCCGTGGACTGATCACACTACAGAAGAAAGGAATTTATCAGGTAAGCATAAATTATGTTTTCTTCTGTTAAGTGTGATCAGTCCACGGGTCATCATTACTTGTGGGATACCAAAACCAAAGCAAAAGTACACGGATGACGGGAGGGATAGGCAGGCTCTTTATACAGAAGGAACCACTGCCTGAAGAACCTTTCTCCCAAAAATAGCCTCCGAGGAAGCAAAAGTGTCAAATTTGTAAAATTTGGAAAAAGTATGAAGCGAAGACCAAGTTGCAGCCTTGCAAATCTGTTCAACAGAGGCTTCATTCTTAAAGGCCCAAGTGGAAGCCACAGCTCTAGTGGAATGAGCTGTAATTCTTTCAGGAGGCTGCTGTCCAGCAGTCTCATAAGCTAAACGAATTATGCTACGAAGCCAAAAAGAGAGAGAGGTAGCAGAAGCTTTTTGACCTCTCCTCTGACCAGAGTAAACGACAAACAGGGAAGACGTTTGTCGAAAATCTTTAGTTGCCTGTAAATAAAATTTAAGGGCACGAACTACATCCAGATTGTGCAAAAGACGTTCCTTCCTCGAAGAAGGATTTGGGCACAAGGATGGAACAACAATCTCCTGATTGATATTCCTGTTAGTGACTACCTTAGGTAAGAACCCAGGCTTAGTACGCAGAACTACCTTATCCGAGTGAAAAATCAAATAAGGAGAATCACAATGTAAGGCTGATAACTCAGAGACTCTTCGAGCCGAGGAAATAGCCATTAAAAATAGAACTTTCCAAGATAACAACTTTATATCAATGGAATGAAGGGGTTCAAACGGAACACCCTGTAAAACGTTAAGAACAAGGTTTAAACTCCATGGTGGAGCCACAGCTTTAAACACAGGTTTAATCCTGGCCAAAGCCTGACAAAAAGCTTGAACGTCTGGAACTTCTGACAGACGCTTGTGTAACAGAATGGACAGAGCTGAGATCTGTCCCTTTAAGGAACTAGCGGATAACCCCTTTTCTAAACCTTCTTGTAGAAAAGACAATATCCTAGGAATCCTAACCTTACTCCAAGAGTAACCTTTGGATTCGCACCAATATAGGTATTTACGCCATATTTTATGGTAAATCTTTCTGGTGACAGGCTTCCTAGCCTGTATTAAGGTATCAATAACTGACTCAGAAAAACCACGCTTTGATAAGATCAAGCGTTCAATTTCCAAGCAGTCAGCTTCAGAGAAGTTAGATTTTGATGTTTGAAAGGACCCTGAATCAGAAGGTCCTGTTTCAGAGGTAACGACCAAGGTGGACAGAATGACATGTCCACCAGATCTGTATACCAAGTCCTGCGTGGCCATGCAGGCGCTATTAGAATCACTGATGCTTTCTCCTGTTTGATTCTGGCAATCAATCGAGGAAGCATCGGGAAAGGTGGAAACACATAAGCCATCCTGAAGGTCCATGGTGCTGTCAAGGCATCTATCAGGACCGCTCCCGGATCCCTGGATCTGGACCCGTAGCGCGGAAGCTTGGCGTTCTGTCGAGACGCCATGAGATCTATCTCTGGTTTGCCCCAACGTGGAAGTATTTGGGCAAAGACCTCTGGATGAAGTTCCCACTCCCCCGGATGAAAAGTCTGACGACTTAAGAAATCCGCCTCCCAGTTCTCCACTCCCGGGATGTGGATTGCAGACAGGTGGCAAGAGTGAGACTCTGCCCAGCGAATTATCTTCGATACTTCCATCATTGCTAGGGAGCTTCTTGTCCCTCCCTGATGGTTGATATAAGCTACAGTCGTGATGTTGTCCGACTGGAACCTGATGAACCCCCAAGTTGCTAACTGGGGCCAAGCCAGAAGAGCATTGAGGACTGCTCTCAATTCCAGAATGTTTATTGGAAGAAGACTCTCCTCCTGATTCCATAGTCCCTGAGCCTTCAGAGAATTCCAGACAGCGCCCCAACCTAGTAGGCTGGCGTCTGTTGTTACAATTGACCAGTCTGGCCTGCTGAATGGCATTCCCCTGGACAGATGTGGCCGATAAAGCCACCATAGAAGAGAATTTCTGGTCTCTTGAATGGAATGAAGGACACGGCATGCATTTTGAAGTTTTGTTAACCTGTCCTCTGTCAGGTAAATCTTCATTTCTACAGAATCTATCAGAGTCCCCAGGAAGGGAACTCTTGTGAGTGGAAAGAGAGAACTTTTCTCTTCGTTCACTTTCCATCCATGCGACCTTAGAAATGCCAGTACTATCTCTGTATGAGATTTGGCAGTTTGAAAGCTTGAAGCTTGTATCAGTATGTCGTCTAAGTACGGAGCTACTGAAATTCCTCGCGGTCTTAGTACCGCCAGAAGAGTGCCCAGAACCTTTGTGAAGATTCTTGGAGCCGTAGCCAGTCCTAATGGAAGAGCTACAAACTGGTAATGCCTGTCTAAAAAGGCAAACCTTAGATACCGGTAATGACTTCTGTGAATCGGTATGTGAAGGTAAGCATCCTTTAAATCCACTGTGGTCAAGTACTGACCCTCTTGGATCATGGGCAAAATTGTTCGAATAGTTTCCATCTTGAACGATGGAACTCTTAGGAATTTGTTTAGGATCTTTAAATCCAAGATTGGCCTGAAGGTTCCCTCTTTTTGGGAACTACAAACAGATTTGAGTAAAACCCTTGTCCTTGTTCCAACCGCGGAACTGGATGGATCACTCCCATTAATAAAAGATCTTGTACGCAGCGTAGAAACGCTTCCTTCTTTGTTAGGTTTGTTGACAACCTTGACAGATGAAATCTCCCTCTTGGGGGAGAGGATTTGAAGTCCAGAAGGTATCCCTGAGATATGATCTCTAACGCCCAGGGATCCTGAACATCTCTTGCCCAAGCCTGGGCGAAGAGGGAAAGTCTGCCCCCCACTAGATCCGGTCCCGGATCGGGGGCCCTCAATTCATGCTGTCTTAGGGGCAGCAGCAGGTTTTCTGGCCTGTTTGCCCCTGTTCCAGGACTGGTTAGGTTTCCAGCCTTGTCTGTAGCGAGCAACAGCTCCTTCCTGTTTTGGTGCAGAGGAAGTTGATGCTGCTCCTGCTTTGAAATTACGAAAGGAACGAAAATTGGACTGTCTAGCCTTGGCTTTGGCCTTGTCCTGAGGCAGGGCATGACCTTTACCTCCTGTAATGTCATCAATAATCTCTTTCAAGCCGGGCCCGAATAAGGTCTGCCCTTTGAAAGGAATATTAAGCAATTTAGATTTAGACGTAACATCAGCTGACCAGGATTTTAGCCACAGAGCTCTGCGTGCCTGAATGGCGAATCCTGAATTTTTAGCCGCAAGTTTAGTTAAATGTACTACGGCATCTGAAATAAATGAATTAGCTAACTTAAGGAATTTAAGTTTGTGTGTGATGTCATCTAGTGTGGATGATTGAAGTGTCTCTTCCAGAGACTCAAACCAAAATGCTGCTACAGCCGTGACAGGCGCAATACATGCAAGAGGTTGCAATATAAACCCTTGTTGAACAAACATTTTCTTAAGGTAACCCTCTAATTTTTTATCCATTGGATCTGAAAAAGCACAGCTATCCTCCACTGGGATAGTGGTACGCTTAGCTAAAGTAGAAACTGCTCCCTCCACCTTAGGGACCATTTGCCATAAGTCCCGTGTGGCGGCGTCTATTGGAAACATTTTTCTGAATATAGGAGGGGGTGAGAAAGGCACACCGGGTCTATCCCACTCCTTAGTAACAATGTCAGTAAGTCTCTTAGGTATAGGAAAAACGTCAGTACTCGTCGGTACCGCAAAATATTTATCCAACCTACACATTTTTTCTGGGATTGCAACTGTGTTACAATCATTCAGAGCCGCTAATACCTCCCCTAGTAACACACGGAGGTTCTCAAGCTTAAATTTAAAATTTGAAATGTCTGAGTCCAGTTTATTTGGATCAGAACCGTCACCCACAGAATGAAGCTCTCCGTCTTCACGTTCTGCAAACTGTGACGCAGTATCAGACATGGCCCTTGCATTATCAGCGCACTCTGTTCTCATCCCAGAGTGATCACGTTTACCTCTTAGTTCTGGTAGTTTAGCCAAAACTTCAGTCATAACAGTAGCCATATCTTGTAATGTGATTTGTAATGGCCGCCCAGATGCACTCGGCGCTACAATATCACGCACCTCCTGAGCGGGAGATGCAGGTACTGACACGTGAGGCGAGTTAGTCGGCATAACTCTCCCCTCGTTGTTTGGTGAAATATGTTCAATTTGTACAGATTGACTATTTTTTAAAGTAGCATCAATACATTTAGTACATAAATTTCTATTGGGCTCCACTTTGGCATTAACACATATAGCACAGAGATATTCCTCTGAATCAGACATGTTTAACACACTAGCAAATAAACAGCAACTTGGAAATACTTTTCAAAGTAATTTACAAATAATATGAAAACGAACTGTGCCTTTAAGAAGCACAGAAAATATTATAACAGATAAAATAATTAAGTTATAGCATCAATCTTTGTCAGAATATACAGTTTTAGCAAAGGATTGTTCCCCTCAGCAAATGATAACTAACCCAGGCAGCAGAAAAAAAAAAAATACACAAATAAACGTTTTTTATATCACAGTCAATACAATCAGCACAGCTCTGCTGTGAATGATTACTTCCCTCAAAAAAGACTCTTGAGATCCCTGAACTCTGTAGAGATGAACCGGATCATGCAGGAAGAAAATGAACCTCTGACTGAGTTTTTCTGATGCATAGTGAAAGCACCAAAATGGCCCCTCCCCCACACACATAACAGTGAGAGGGATCAGTGAACTGCTCTAATTTAAATCAAAACTATTGCCAAGTGGAAAAAAAGTGCCCAAAACATTTTTTCACCCAGTACCTCAGAGAAAAAAACGTTTTTACATGCCAGCAAAAAAACGTTTTACCTCAATAATTAATTGTCATTTAAAACCTATTGCAAGTCCCTGCAAAATAGGTTAAGTCTATGTATACAGTTTAAAAGCCAGAGAAGTACCATTTCCCAGAAAACTGAAGTGTAAAATATACATACATGACAGCCTGATATCAGCTACATCTACTGCATTCAAGGCTGAGTTTACATTATAACGGTATGGCAGGATTTTCTCATCAATTCCATGTCAGAAAATAATAAACTGCTACATACCTCTTTGCAGATTAATCTGCCTGCTGTCCCCTGATCTGAAGTTTACCTCTCCTCAGATGGCCGAGAAACAGCAATATGATCTTAACTACTCCGGCTAAAATCATAGAAAAACTCAGGTAGATTCTTCTTCAAATTCTACCAGAGAAGGAATAACACACTCCGGTGCTATTATAAAATAACAAACTTTTGATTGAAGATATAAAAACTAAATATATCACCATAGTCCTCTCACACATCCTATCTAGTCGTTGGGTGCAAGAGAATGACTGGAGGTGACGTAGAGGGGAGGAGCTATATAGCAACTCTGCTGGGTGAATCCTCTTGCACTTCCTGTAGGGGAGCAGTTAATATCCCACAAGTAATGATGACCTGTGGACTGATCACACTTAACAGAAGAAAAGTAAATTCCTTTTGCTTTAAACAATCTGGTAGTTCTCAGATAACATTTTACAATATCCCTGATTATCATGTACATGTAGCAGTAACAAGATGTAAGAATCAACAAAGCAATAAGCCCTATAAAAGGGTATAAGTCTCCAAATTATTTGATGACCAGTATTATTCCTTTTCCTAGAAAGTTAATGTTCCTTATGTAGGTATTTATAATTAAGAATTTCTTATGCCAAGAAAAGTTCATAATTTTGTGAATAATCTTATGCTCAGAAATCTATTAATAACTGCTAGAAGCCAGGATAACGGAAAATGTTCTTACAATCTGGGTATATAAGAAATCTTCACCTAAGCAGGTGTCTTCACTGGATTTATAACAGAGAATATATAAATGTGAGCCCATAAGAAAGTCCAGTATGTGACATGCCTTCCCCCTACTTCCCTGTACCCAAGAAAGAATAAATTAAGGCAGTACCTGAGAGTTATGTCCCACACTTCCAGACACAGTTACCTCGCTTAGGACTTACTTTCCTCCTCGTATTTTCGAGGAGGCCTGCTCCTCGAATATTGGATACCGATTTGTGACGCGGTCCCATGTTAGCCTATGGGAGTAAAAATTGCGGACGATGGGTGAAATATATGTGCCGCATTTATATGCAGCGCTGTATATAGGATACCAAACCCGTTGAAAAACCGGCATCGCCGGCTTTTGAGGGCGACGCCGCATATGTAATGGGGCCCCCGGAAGGCTTAGTAGAAAGTTAAAAATCAATCAAGTTGTTTGAAAGATTTGTGTTCAGTAGTTTGTTGGACACCTAAAGCACATAAGACCTCTCTTAGGATTTAAAAAATAAATTCAACTCTAGACATTGATCAGTTATAGACTTCTGATCATCTGAAATTATCTCACCTTCAGAAATATAACTGAGGTGTATAAGTCTGATATTTAATAATATCCTTATCTGGTCTGATCCTCCGAGTATCAGAAAAAGAAATAGAAATTGTAGGAAAACTATGGGACAAATGCATTTTCACTTATATTGAGGAGGCATAAACTCCAAAACCTCAGAAATTTCTGAGCACACAAAATTATTACATTCTGGAGCAAACTCTGTAAAACTCCCCTGTACAGAGCAACAGAGGGAGAACAGTTTCCTTTAGAGGAATAGCAGTATTAGGTAGAATGCATACTATGATCCTTAGAGGAATTGCAAAGTTGAAATAGACGTCTGATCCTCAGAGTATCAGAAATAGTAAAAAGCTTGCAAAATAGACACTTAACTAGTTTTAAATAAATGATCAGTGGATCTCCCCTCTAAAGGAAGTAAATTATGAGAAATGGGGACAGTTACAGTATGCTCCATTAAAGGGACATGAAACACAATTCTTTTCTTTTAGGATTTAGAAAGAGCATGCAATTTTAAACAACTTTTCAACATAATTCTATTATTTAATTTTCTTAATTCTCTATATCAATTGTTGAAAAGCATATCTAAATAGGCTCACTATCTGCTGATTGGTGGCTGCACATAGATGCCTCATGTGATTGGCTCACCCATGTGCATTGCTATTTTTCTTAACAAAGGATATCTGAAAAATGAAGCAAATAAATAATAGAAGCAAATTGGAATGTTGTTTTAAATTGTATTTTCTATCTGAGTCATGAAAGAAAAACATTCGGCTAGATTACGAGTTTTTGTCGGTAAGCTGTGCAGTGTTAACAAGCCTTTTTTTCTCACTGCTCACTTAAGACAACGCTGGTATTACAGGTTTTTCTAAACCCGGCGTTAGTCGCAAAAAAGTGAGCGGAGCTCCACATCTCACCTCAATACCAGAGCTGCTTACGGTAGCAGTGAGCTGGCTAAACGTGCTCGTGCACGATTTCCCCATAGGAATCAATGGGGCAGATTCGGCTGAAAAAAAACCTAACACCTGCAAAAAAGCAGCGTTCAGCTTCTAACACAGCCCATTGATTCCTATGGGGAAACACATTTTATGTCTACACCTACCACCCTAACATGAAACCCGAGTCTAAACACTCCTAATCTTACACTTATTAACCCCTAATCTGCCACCCCCGACATCGCCGCCACCTGCATTATATTATTAACCCCTAATCTGCCGCTCCGGACACCGCCGCCACCTACATTATACTAATGAACCCCTAATCTGCTGCCCCCAACATCGCCGACACCTACATTATATTTATTAACCCCTAATCTGCCGCCTACAATGTCGTCGCAACCTACCTACAATTATTAACCCCTAATCTGCCGCCCCCAACGTCGCTGCCACTATAATAAAGTTATTAACCCCTAAACCTAAATCTAACCCTAACACCCCCTAACTTAAATATAATTTAAAATAATCTAAATAAAATTACTATAATTAAATAAATTATTCCTATTTAAAACTAAATACTTACCTATAAAATAAACCCTAAGCTAGCTACAATATAACTAATAGTTACATTGTAGCTAGCTTAGGATTTATTTTTATTTTACAGGCAACTTTGTATTTATTTTAAGTATGTACAATAGTTATTAAATAGTTATTAACTATTTAATAGCTACCTAGTTAAAATAAAGACAAATTTACCTGTAAAATAAAACCTAACATAAGTTACAATTACACCTAACACTACACTATAATTAAATTAATTCCCTAAACTAACTACAATTAATTACAATTAAATACAATTATCTAAAGTATGGAAAAAAACAACACTAATTTTTTTTTTAAACTAATTACACCTAATCTAATCCCCCTAATAAAATAAAAAAGCCCCCCAAAATAATAAAAATCCCTACCCTACACTAAATTACAAATAGCCTTTAAAAGGGCTTTTTGCGGGGCATTGCCCAAAGTAATCAGCTCTTTTACCTGTAAAAAAAAACCATACAATACCCCCCCCAACATTAAAACCCACCACCCACACACCCAACCCTACTCTAAAACCCACCCAATCCCCCCTTAATAAAACCTAACACTAACCCCTTGAAGATCACCCTACCTTGAGACGTCTTCACCCAGCCGGGCTGAAGTCCTCCACGAAGCCGGGCAGAAGTGGTCCTCCAGACGGTCAGAAGTCTTCATCCAGACGGCATCTTCTATCTTCATCCATCCGGAGCGGAGCAGGTCCATCTTCAAGACATCCAACGCGGAGCATCCTCTTCCAACGAAGTCCAACTGAAGAATGAAGGTTCCTTTAAATGACGTCATCCAAGATGGCGTCCCTTGAATTCCGATTGGCTGATAGAATTCTATCAGCCAATCGGAATTAAGGTAGAAAAAATCCTATTGGTTGATGCAATCAGCCAATAGGATTGAGCTCGCATTCTATTGGCTGATTGGATCAGCCAGTAGAATGCAAGCTCAATCCTTCATTCAGTAACCTTCATTCTTCAGTTGGACTTCGTTGGAAGAGGATGCTCCGTGTCGCATGTCTTGAAGATGGACCCGCTCCGCTCCGAATGGATGAAGATGGAAGATGCCGTCTGGATGAAGACTTCTGGCTGTCTGGAGGACCACTTCTGCCCCGCTTCGTGGAAGACTTCGGCCCGGCTGGGTGAAGACGTCTCAAGGTAGGGTGATCTTCAAGGGGTTAGTGTTAGGTTTTATTAAGGGGGGATTGGGTGGTTTTTAGAGTAGGGTTGGGTGTGTGGGTGGTGGGTTTTAATGTTGGGGGGGTATTGTATTTTTTTTTTACAGGTAAAAGAGCTGATTACTTTGGGGCAATGCCCCGCAAAAAGCCCTTTTAAGGGCTATTTGTAATTTAGTATAGGGTAGGGATTTTTATTATTATGGGGGCCTTTTTTATTTTATTAGGGGGATTAGATTAGGTGTAATTTATTTTAAAAAAATTGTAATTTTATTATTTTCTGTAATTTAGTGTTTGTTTTTGTTCGTACTTTAGATAATTGTTTTAAATTGTATTTAATTAAGGTAATTAATTTAATTATAGTGTAGTGTTAGGTGTAATTGTAACTTAGGTTAGGATTTATTTTACAGGTAAATTTGTCTTTATTTTAACTAGGTAGCTATTAAATAGTTAATAACTATTTAATAACTATTGTACCTAGTTAAAATAAATACAAAGTTGCCTGTAAAATAAAAAAAAATCCTAAAATAGCTGCAATGTAACTATTAGTTATATTGTAGCTATCTTAGGGTTTATTTTATAGGTAAGTATTTAGTTTTAAATAGGAATTATTTAGTTAATTGTAGTAATTTTATTTAGATGTATTTAAATTATATTTAATGTATTAACCCCAAAACCTAAGTCTAACCCTAACACCCCCCGGGTTAGGGTTAGACTTAGGTTTAGGGGTTAATACATTTAATATAATTGCGGCGACGTTGTGGGTGGCAGATTAGGGGTTAATAAATGTAGGTAGGTGTCGGCAATGATAGGGACGGCAGATTAGGGGTTAATAAAATTTAACTAATGTTTGCGAGGCGGGAGTGCGGCGGTTTAGGGGTTAAAAAATTTATTGAAGTGTTTGCGATGTGGGGGGGCTCGGTTTAGGGGTTAATAGGTAGTTTATGGGTGTTAGTGTACTTTTTAGCACTTTAGTTAAGAGTTTTATGTTACGGCGTTAGCCCATAAAACTCTTAACTACTGACTTTTAAATGCGGTAACAGTCTTGACAGGAGAGGCTGTACTGCTCACTTTTTCCAAGACTCGTAATACCGGCGTTAGGAAAATCCCATTGAAAAGATATGATACACAATTGACGCAAGGGGATTTGCGGTATGCTCAAAACGCAGAAAAAAAAGTGAGCGGTACACCTGTACCTGCCTGATTCGTAATACCAGCAGGCATTAAAAAGCAGCGTTGGGACCCCTCAACGCTGCTTTTTAAGGCAAACGCTAGACTTGTAATCTAGGCGATTGTGTTTCATATCCCTTTAAAGAATACACAAACCAGCAAATTAAATAAATGAAGGCTGCAACCAAAATTCTTTATTTTACTGTGAATACATGTAAAACAGTAAATAAATTGTTTGAAAACAATGTAACTGGGACCTTAAAGTCCAAGACATATAAAATAGACAACCTTAAAGGAATACTAAACCCAATTTTTTTCTTTCATTATTCAGATAGAGCATACAATTTTAAGCAACTTTCTAATTTACTCCTATTATCAATTTGTCTTCGTTCTCTTGGCATCTTTATTTAAAAAAGCTTAAATGAAAGCTAAGTAGCCGGCCCATTTTTGGTTTAGCACCTGGGTACTGCTTGCTGATTGGTAGGTTAATGTAGCCACCAATCAGCAAGCGCTATTCAGGGTGCTGAACCAAAAATGGTCCGGATCCTAAATTTCCCACGACACCTGTAACAGGCTGACCCAACAACAGGAGGCTAAGGGACAAATCCCCACGACACCTGTGGCAAGCTTGTAACCAACTGCCAGAGGTTGTTTTTATATCACTACCCTGTACTCCATGCTTTCCTCTCTTGCATTCCTAGCTCTGTGAGGAAAAGATGGTTCTCACATAGGTCTGAAAAACCCTTTTAACGAAGAATCTGTAACACCTCTCTTCTTCCCCTTCCTCCTATGGAGGAAAAGGTAAGACAGGGATATCAGTCAGGTGGGAGGGATTACATTTTTTTGAATATTGTGTATCTTTGGCCAGAAGTTGAATCCAAGGAGTAATGGCTTGTGGGCTCTCACCACCTTATGAAAGAAAACATAATTTATGTAAGAACTTACCTGATAAATTCATTTCTTTCATATTAGCAAGAGTCCATGAGCTAGTGACGTATGGGATATACATTCCTACCAGGAGGGGCAAAGTTTCCCAAACCTCAAAATGCCTATAAATACACCCCTCACCACACCCACAAATCAGTTTAACGAATAGCCAAGAAGTGGGGTGATAAGAAAAAAAGTGCGAAAGCATAAAAAAACATAATTTATGCTTACCTGATAAATTTATTTCTCTTGTAGTGTATTCAGTCCACGGGTCATCCATTACTTATGGGATTATATCTCCTTCCCAACAGGAAGTTGCAAGAGGATCACCCAAGCAGAGCTGCTATATAGCTCCTCCCCTCACACGTCATATCCAGTCATTCGACCGAAACAAGACAAGAAAGGAGAAACCATAGGGTGCAGTGGTGACTGTAGTTTAAATTAAAAATTTAGATCTGCCTTAAAAGACAGGGCGGGCCGTGGACTGAATACACTACAAGAGAAATAAATTTATCAGGTAAGCATAAATTATGTTTTCTCTTGTTAAGTGTATTCAGTCCACGGGTCATCCATTACTTATGGGATACCAATACCAAAGCTAAAGTACACGGATGATGGGAGGGACAAGGCAGGAACTTTAAACGGAAGGAACCACTGCCTGTAGAACCTTTCTCCCAAAAACAGCCTCCGAAGAAGCAAAAGTGTCAAATTTGTAAAATTTTGAAAAAGTGTGAAGTGAAGACCAAGTTGCAGCCTTGCAAATCTGTTCAACAGAGGCCTCATTCTTAAAGGCCCAGGTGGAAGCCACAGCTCTAGTGGAATGAGCTGTAACTCTTCCAGGAGGCTGCTGTCCAGCAGTCTCATAGGCTAAGCGTATTATGCTACGAAGCCAAAAGGAGAGAGAGGTAGCCGAAGCTTTTTGACCTCTCCTCTGACCAGAATAAACGACAAACAGGGAAGAAGTTTGACGAAAATCTTTAGTTGCCTGCAAATAGAACTTCAGGGCACGGACTACGTCCAGATTATGTAAGAGTCGTTCCTTCTTTGAAGAAGGGTTAGGACACAGTGATGGAACAACAATCTCTTGATTGATATTCCTGTTAGAAACTACCTTAGGTAAGAACCCAGGTTTAGTACGCAGAACTACCTTGTCTGAATGGAAAATCAGATAAGGAGAATCACAATGTAAGGCAGATAACTCAGAGACTCTTCGAGCCGAGGAAATAGCCATCAAAAACAGAACTTTCCAAGATAACAGCTTAATATCAATGGAATGAAGGGGTTCAAACGGAACACCCTGAAGAACTTTAAGAACTAAGTTTAAACTCCACGGCGGAGCAACAGTCTTAAACACAGGCCTAATCTTAGCCAAAGCCTGACAAAAGGCCTGAACGTCTGGAACTTCTGCCAGACGTTTGTGTAGAAGAATAGACAGAGCAGAAATCTGTCCCTTTAACTAACTAGCAGATAAGCCCTTTTCTAAACCCTCTTGTAGAAAAGACAATATCCTAGGAATCCTAACCTTACTCCATGAGTAACTCTTGGATTCGCACCAGTATAAATATTTACGCCATATCTTATGGTAAATTTTTCTGGTAACAGGTTTCCGAGCCTGTATTAAGGTATCAATAACCGACTCCGAGAAGCTACGCTTTGATAGAATCAAGCGTTCAATCTCCATGCAGTCAGTCTCAAAAAAATTAGATTTGGATGATTGAAAGGACCCTGAATTAGAAGGTCCTGCCTCAGAGGCAGAGACCATGGTGGACAGGACGACATGTCCACTAGGTCTGCATACCAGGTCCTGCGTGGCCACGCAGGCGCTATCAGAATCACAGATGCCCTTTCCTGTTTGATCCTGGCAATCAGTCGAGGAAGCATCGGGAATGGTGGAAACACATTAGCCATGTTGAAGACCCAAGGGGCTGTCAGAGCATCTATCAGCACCGCTCCCGGGTCCCTGGACCTGGATCCGTAACAAGGAAGCTTGGCGTTCTGGCGAGACGCCATGAGATCCAGTTCTGGTTTGCCCCAACGATGGACCAGTTGAGTAAACACCTCCGGATGGAGTTCCTACTCCCCCGGATGAAAAGTCTGACGACTTAGAAAATCCGCCTCCCAGTTCTGTACGCCTGGGATGTGGATCGCTGACAGGTGGTAAGAGTGAGACTCTGCCCAGTGAATTATCTTTGAGACTTCTAACATCGCTAGGGAACTCCTGGTTCCCCCTTGATGGTTGATGTAAGCCACAGTCGTGATGTTGTCCGACTGGAATCTGATGAACCTCAGTATTGCTAACTGAGGCCAAGCTAGAAGAGCATTGAATATTGCTCTTAACTCTAGAATATTTATTGGGAGGAGTTTCTCCTCCTGAGTCCACGATCCCTGAGCCTTCAGGGAGTTCCAGACTGCGCCCCAACCTAGAAGGCTGGCATCTGTTGTTACAATCGTCCAATCTGGCCTGCGAAAGGTCATACCCTTGGACAGATGGACACGAGAAAGCCACCAGAGAAGAGAATCTCTGGTCTCTTGATCCAGATTTAGTAGGGGGGACAAATCTGAGTAATCTCCATTCCACTGACTTAGCATGCATAATTGCAGCGGTCTGAGATGCAGGCGCGCAAATGGCACTATGTCCATTGCCGCTACCATTAACCCGATTGCTTCCATGCACTGAGCCACTGACGGGCGTGGAATGGAATGAAGGACACTGCAAGCATTTAGAAGTTTTGATAACCTGGACTCCGTCAGGTAAATTTTCATCTCTACAGAATCTATAAGAGTCCCTAGGAAGGAGACTCTTGTAAGTGGTGATAGAGAACTCTTTTCCACGTTCACCTTCCACCCATGCGACCTCAGAAATGCCAGAACTATCTCTGTATGAGACTTGGCCCTTTGAAAGCTTGATGCCTGTATCAGGATGTCGTCTAGATACGGAGCCACCGCTATACCTCGCGGTCTTAGAACCGCCAGACGTGAGCCCAGAACCTTTGTAAAGATTCTCGGGGCCGTAGCCAACCCGAAGCGAAGAGCTACAAACTGGTAATGCCTGTCTAGAAAGGCAAATCTTAGGTACCGATAATGATCTTTGTGAATCGGTATATGAAGGTAGGCATCCTTTAAGTCTACCATGGTCATGTATTGACCCTCTTGGATCATGGGTAGGATGGTTCGAATAGTTTCCATTTTGAATGATGGAACTCTTAGGAATTTGTTTAAGATTTTTAGGTCCAAGATTGGTCTGAAGGTTCCCTCTTTCTTGGGAACCACAAACAGATTCGAGTAAAACCCTTGCCCTTGTTCCATCCGCGGAACTGGGTGGATCACCCCCAATACTAAGAGGTCTTGCACACAACGTAGAAATGCCTCTTTCTTTATTTGGTTTGCTGATAACCTTGAAAGATGAAATCTCCCTTGTGGAGGAGATGCTTTGAAGTCCAGAAGATATCCCTGAGATATGATCTCTAACGCCCAGGGATCCTGGACATCTCTTGCCCAAGCCTGGGCGAAGAGAGATAGTCTGCCCCCCACTAGATCCGTTTCCGGATAGGGGGCCCTCTCTTCATGCTGTCTTAGCGGCAGAAGAAGGCTTTCTGGCCTGCTTGCCCTTGTTCCAGGACTGGTTAGTTTTCCAGCCCTGTGTGTAACAAGCAACAGGTCCTTCCTGTTTTGGAGCGGAGGAAGTTGATGCTGCTCCTGCCTTGAAATTACGAAAGGCACGAAAATTAGACTGTTTGGCCTTTGACTTGGCCCTGTCCTGAGGAAGAGTATGACCCTTACCCCCAGTATTGTCAGCAATAATTTCTTTCAAGCCGGGCCCGAATAAGGTCTGCCCTTTGAAAGGAATATTAAGCAATTTAGACTTAGAAGTCACGTCAGCTGACCAGGATTTAAGCCTTAGCGCTCTGCGCGCCTGGATGGCGAATCCGGAGTTCTTAGCCGTTAGTTTGGTTAAATGTACAACGGCATCAGAAACAAATGCATTAGCTAGCTTAAGTGCTTTAAGCTTGGCCATAATCTCATCCAATGGAGCTGTGCGAATGGCCTCTTCCAGAGACTCAAACCAGAATGCCGCAGCCGCAGTGACAGGCGCAATGCATGCAAGGGGCTGTAAGATAAAACCTTGTTGAACAACCATTTTCTTAAGGTAACCTTCTAATTTTTTATCCATTGGATCCGAAAAAGCACAACTATCCTCCACCGGGATAGTGGTACGCTTAGCTAAAGTAGAAACTGCTCCCTCCACCTTAGGGACCGTCTGCCATAAGTCTCGTGTGGTGGCGTCTATCGGAAACAGTTTTCTAAACATCGGAGGTGGGGAAAAAGGCACACCGGGTCTATCCCACTCCTTGCTAATAATTTCTGTAAGCCTTTTAGGTATAGGAAAAACGTCAGTACACACCGGTACCGCAAAGTATCTATCCAACCTACATACTTTCTCTGGAATTGCAACCGTGTTACAATCATTCAGAGCCGCTAATACCTCCCCTAGCAATACGCAGAGGTTCTCAAGTTTAAATTTAAAATTAGAAATCTCTGAATCCGGTCTCCCTGGATCAGATCCGTCACCCACAGAATGAAGATCTCCGTCCTCATGTTCTGCAAATTGTGACGCAGTATCAGACATGGCTCTCACATCATCAGCGCGCTCTGTCCTTAACCCAGAGCTATTGCGCTTGCCTCTTAATTCAGGCAATTTAGATAATACCTCTGTCATAACAGCCGCCATGTCTTGCACAGTGATTTGCATGGGCCTCTCTGATGCACTTGGCACCACAATATCACGCGCCCCCTGAGTGGGAGGCGAAGGTACTGACACGTGAGGAGAGTTAGTCGGCATAACTTCCCCCTCGTTGTCTGGTGATAATTTCTCTACAGATATAGATTGACTTTTATGCAAAGTGACATCAATACAATTAGTACACATATTTCTGTGGGGCTCCACATTGGCCTTCAAATATAGTGAACAAGCAGATTCATCTGTGTCAGACATGTTTAAACAGACTCGCAATGAGACTAGCAAGCTTGGAAAAACCTTTCAAGTAAATTTACAAGCAATATAAAAAACGCTACTGCGCCTTTAAGAAGCACAAAAAAAGACGTCACAGTTGAAATAACAAAGAACCAAATCAGTTATAGCAACCAAATCTTCAGAGTAAATGTATTAAGTTAGAAGAGTATTGCACCCACTAGCAAATGGATGATTAACCCCTTAATACCCAAAAACGGATAATCAAATTAACAATTAACGTTTTTTATCACAGTCAAACACACTGTCACAGGTCTGCTGTGACTGATTACCTCCCTCAAAATGACTTTTGAAGACCCCTGAGCTCTCTAGAGACGTCCTGAATCAAGGAGGAAGAAGCAGGAAGACTGAAACTGAATTTTTACTGCGCAAAAAAGATCTAAAATAGGCTCCTCACACTCCTATTACAACAGTGGGAAACCTCAGTTAAACGCTTCTATATAGAAATAAACAACAGCCATGTGGAAATTTTCATGCCCCAAAAGATTTATCACCAAAGTACCTCACAAAAAACGAATAACATGCCAGTAAACGTTTTAAACATACACTTTAAATGTTAGATAGTGTTATTAATAAGCCTGCTACCAGTCGCTTCTACTGCAGTTAAGGCTTATACAATACTTCGGTATTAACAGTATTTTCTTAGTCAAATTCCATTCCTTATAAAATTACTTATTGTACATACATTCATCAGCCTGATACCAGTCGCCGCTGCATTTAAGGCTGTACTTACATTACATCGGTATCAGCAGTATTTTCTTAGTCAATTCCATTCCTTAGAAAAATAATTTACTGCACATACCTCGTTTGTGGGATTCCCCGCATGCTATTCCCTTTCTGAAAGTTACCCCACTCCTCAGAATGTGCGAGAACAGCCAGTGGATCTTAGTTACTTCCGCTAAGATCATAGAAAAACTCAGGCAGATTCTTCTTCTAAATACTGCCTGAGAACAAACAGCACACTCCGGTGCCATTTAAAATAACAAACTTTTGATTGAAGAAATAAACTAAGTATAAAAACACCACAGACCTCTCACAACGACCTATCTAGTTGAGTTGCAAGAGAATGACTGGATATGACGTGTGAGGGGAGGAGCTACATAGCAGCTCTGCTTGGGTGATCCTCTTGCAACTTCCTGTTGGGAAGGAGATATAATCCCATAAGTAATGGATGACCCGTGGACTGAATACACTTAACAAGAGAAATAAGGAATTGGAATAATTGTGCTTTATACAAAAAAATCATAACCACCACAAAAAAAGGGCGGGCCTCATGGACTCTTGCTAATATGAAAGAAATTAATTTATCAGGTAAGTTCTTACATAAATTATGTTTTCTTTCATGTAATTAGCAAGAGTCCATGAGCTAGTGACGTATGGGATAATGAATACCCAAGATGTGGATCTTCCACGCAAGAGTCACTAGAGAGGGAGGGATAAAATAAAGACAGCCAATTCCGCTGAAAAATAATCCACACCCAAAACAAAGTGTAAACCTTATATAAGCAGAAGAATCAAACTGAAACAGCTGCCTGAACTACTTTTCTACCAAAGACTGCTTCTGAGGAAGAAAACACATCAAAATGATAGAATTTAGTAAAAGTATGCAAAGAAGACCAAGTTGCTGCTTTGCAAATCTGATCAACCGAAGCTTCATTCCTAAATGCCCAGGAAGTAGAGACTGACCTAGTTGAATGAGCTGTAATCCTTTGAGGCGGAGTTCTACCCGACTCAACATAAGCATGATGAATCAAAGACTTTAACCACGATGCCAAAGAAATGGCAGAAGCCTTCTGACCTTTCCTAGAACCAGAAAAGATAACAAATAGACTAGAAGTCTTTCGGAATTCTTTAGTAGCTTCAACATAATATTTCAAAGCTCTAACCACATCCAAAGAATGCAATGATCTTTCCTTAGAATTCTTAGGATTAGGACACAATGAAGGAACTACAATCTCTCTACTAATGTTGTTAGAATTCACAACCTTAGGTAAAAATTTAAATGAAGTTCGCAAAACCGCCTTATCCTGATGAAAAATCAGAAAAGGAGACTCACAAGAAAGAGCAAATAATTCAGAAACTCTTCTAGCAGAAGAGATGGCCAAAAGAAACAAAACTTTCCAAGAAAGTAATTTAATATCCAGCGAATGCATGGGTTCAAACGTAGGAGCTTGAAGAGCCCCCAGAACCAAATTCAAACTCCAAGGAGGAGAGATTGACTTAATGACAGGTTTTATACGAACCAAAGCCTGTACAAAACAATGAATATCAGGAAGATTAGCAATTTTCTGTGAAAAAGAACAGAAAGAGCAGAGATTTGTCCTTTCAAGGAACTTGCAGACAAACCTTTATCCAAACCATCCTGAAGAAACTGTAAAGTTCTAGGAATTCTAAAAGAATGCCAGGAAAAATGATGAGAAGAACACCAAGAAATGTAAGTCTTCCAAACTCGATAATATATCTTCCTAGATACAGATTTACGAGCCTGTAACATAGTATTAATTACAGAGTCAGAGAAACCTCTATGACTGAGAATCAAGCGTTCAATCTCCATACCTTCAAATTTAAGGATTTGAGATCCTGATGGAAAAAAGGACCTTGCGATAGAAGGTCTGGTCTTAACGGAAGAGTCCACGGATGGCAAGTAGCCATCCGGACAAGATCCGCATACCAAAACCTGTGAGGCCATGCTGGAGCCACCAGCAGAACAGACGAATGTTCCTTTAGAATCTTGGAAATCACTCTTGGAAGAAGAACTAGAGGCGGAAAGATATAGGCAGGATGATACTTCCAAGGAAGTGACAATGCATCCACTGCTTCCGCTTGAGGATCCCTGGATCTGGACAGATACCTGTGAAGTTTCTTGTTTAGATGAGAAGCCATCAGATCTATTTCTGGAAGTCCCCACATTTGAACAATCTGAAGAAATACTTCTGGATGAAGAGACCACTCACCCGGATGTAATGTCTGGCGACTGAGATAATCCGCTACCCAATTGTCTATACCTGGGATATGAACCGCAGAAATTAGACAGGAGCTGGATTCCGCCCAAACAAGTATTTGAGATACTTCTTTCATAGCCAGAGGACTGTGAGTCCCTCCTTGATGATTGACATATGCCACGGTTGTGACATTGTCCGTCTGAAAACAAATGAATGACTCTCTCTTTAGAAGAGGCCATGACTGAAGAGCTCTGAAAATTGCACGGAGTTCCAAAATGTTGATTGGTAATCTCGCCTCCTGAGATTCCCAAACCCCTTGAGCTGTCAGAGACCCCCATACAGCTCCCCAACCTGTCAGACTTGCATCTGTTGGGATCACAGTCCAGGTCAGAAGAACAAAAGAAGCCCCCTGAACTAAACGATGGTGGTCTGTCCACCACGTCAGAGAGTGTCGAACATTCGGTTTTAAAGATATTAATTGTGATATCTTTGTATAATCCCTGCACCACTGGTTCAGCATACAGAGCTGAAGAGGTTGCATGTGAAAACGAGCAAAGGGGATCGCGTCCGATGCAGCAGTCATAAGACCTAGAATTTCCATGCATAAGGCTACCAAAGGGAATGATTGAGACTGAAGGTTTCGACAAGCTGAAACCAATTTCAGACGTCTTTTGTCTGTTAGCAACAGAGTCATGGACACTGAATCTATCTGGAAACCTAAAAAGGTTACCCTTGTCTGAGGAATCAACGAACTCTTTGGTAAATTGATCCTCCAACCATGTTCTCGAAGAAACGATACAAGTTGATTCGTATGAGATTCTGCTAAAAGTGAAGACTGAGCAAGTACCAAGATATCGTCCAAATAAGGAAATACCACAATACCCTGTTCTCTGATTACAGATAGAAGGGCACCGAGAACCTTTGTAAAAATCCTTGGAGCTGTTGCTAGGCCAAACGGCAGAGCCACAAACTGGTAATGCTTGTCTAGGAAAGAGAATCTCAGAAACTGATAGTGATCTGGATGAATCGGAATATGCAGATATGCATCCTGTAAATCTATTGTGGACATATAATGCCCTTGCTGAACAAAAGGCAGAATAGTCCGTATAGTTACCATTTTGAACGTTGGTATCCTTACATAACGATTCAATATTTTTAAATCCAGAACTGGTCTGAAGGAATTCTCCTTCTTTGGTACAATGAAGAGATTTGAGTAAAACCCCAGCCCCTTTTCCAGAACTGGAACTGGCACAATTACTCCAACCAACTCTAGATCTGAAACACATTTCAGAAATGCTTGAGCTTTCACTGGATTTATTGGGACACGGGAAAGAAAAAATCTTCTTGCAGGAGGCCTTATCTTGAAGCCTATTCTGTATCCTTGTGAAACAATGTTCTGAATCCAAAGATTGTGAATCGAATTGATCCAAATTTCTTTGAAAAAACGTAATCTGCCCCCTACCAGCTGAGCTGGAATGAGGGCCCCACCTTCATGTGGACTTGGGAGCTGGCTTTGGCTTTCTAAAGGGCTTGGATTTATTCCAGACTGGAGATGGTTTCCAAACTGAAACCATTCCTGTAGGGGAAGGATCAGGCTTTTGTTCCTTATTGTGACGAAAGGAACGAAAACGATTAGCAGACCTAAATTTACCTTTAGATTTTTTATCCTGTGGTAAAAAAGTTCCTTTTCCCCCAGTAACAGTTGAAATAATAGAATCCAAATGTGAACCAAACAATTTATTACCTTGGAAAGAAAGGGAAAGCAAAGTTGACTTAGAATACATATCAGCATTCCAAGTTTTAAGCCATAAAGCTCTTCTAGCTAAAATATCTAAAGACATATACCTGACATCAACCCTAATGATATCAAAGATGGCATCACAAATAAAATTATTAGCATGTTGAAGAAGACTAACAATGCTATGAGTATTATGATCTGATACTTGTTGTGCTAAGGCTTCTAACCAGAAAGTAGAAGCTGCAGCAACATCTGCCAAAGATATAGCAGGTCTAAGAAGATTACCTGAACATAAGTAAGCTTTTCTTAGAAAGGATTCAATTTTCCTATCTAAAGGATCCTTAAAGGAAGTACTATCTGCCGTAGGAATAGTAGTACGTTTAGCAAGAGTAGAGATAGCCCCATCAACTTTAGGGATTTTGTCCCAAAACTCTAATCTGTCAGATGGCACAGGATATAACTGTTTAAACCGTTTAGAAGGAGTAAATGAATTACCCAGATTATTCCATTCCCTGGAGATTACTTCAGAAATAGCATCAGGGACGGGAAAAAACCCTGGAATAACTGCAGGAGATTTAAAAACCGTATTCAAACGTTTAGATTTAGTAACAAGAGGACCAGAATCCTCTATTTCTAATGCAATTAAGACTTCTTTAAGTAAAGAACGAATAAATTCCATTTTAAATAAATAAGAAGATTTATCAGCATTAATCTCTGAAACAGAATCCTCTGAACCAGAAAAATCAGTATCAGAAACAGAATCAGAATGTTGATGTTCGTTTAAAAAGTCATCTGAAACATGAGAAGCTTTAAAAGACCTTTTACGATTACTGGAAGGAGGAATAACAGACATAGCCTTCTTAATAGATTTAGAAACAAAATCTCTTATGTTAACAGGAACACCCTGAATATTAGATGTTGATGGAACAGCAACAGGTAATGGAACATTACTAAAGGAAATATTTTCTGCATTAACAAGTTTGTCATGACATTCATCACAAACAACAGCCGGAGGAACAGTTACCACAAGCTTACAGCAAATACACTTAACTTTGGTAGATCCAGCATCAGGCAGTGATTTTCCAGAAGTGGCTTCTGATTCAGGGTCAACCTGAGACATCTTGCAATATGTAAAAGAAAAAACAACATATAAAGGAAAATTGGTCAAACTCCTTAAATGACAGTTTCAGGAATGGGAAAAAATGCCAATGAATAAGCCTCTAGCAAACCAGAAGCAATAAGTAATAAGACTTAAATATTGTGGAGACAACAATGACGCTCGGTAATGCCGACATTTTTGGCGCAAAAACGTAAAAAAAATGACGCAACTTCCGGCGACGCGTATGACGCCGGAAATGACAAAATTTTTGCGCCAAGAATGACGCAATAAAATGAAGCATTTTCAGCCCCGCGAGCCTAACAGCCCACAGGAAAAAAGTCAAATTTTAAGGTAAGAAAAAATTTATTTATTCATATGCATTATCCCAAATATGAAACTGACTGTCTGAAATAAGGAACGGTGAATATCCTGAATCAAGGCAAATAAATGTTTAAACACATATATTTAGAACTTTATACAAAAAGTGCCCAACCATAGCTTAGAGTGTCACAAAATAAGACTTACTTACCCCCGGACACTCTTCTACATGTAGTAGAAAGCCAAACCAGTACTGAAACGAGAATCAGTAGTGGTAATGGTATATATAAGAGTATATCGTCGAAGGGAGGTAAGAGATGAATCTCTATGACCGATAACAGAGAACCTATGAAATAGACCCCGTAGAAGGAGATCATTGAATTCTAATAGGCAATACTCTCTTCACATCCCTCTGACATTCATTGCACACTGAGAGGAAAACCGGGCTCCAGCCTGCTGCGAAGCGCATATCAACGTAGAATCTAGCACAAACTTACTTCACCACCTCCATGGGAGGCAAAGTTTGTAAAACTGATTTGTGGGTGTGGTGAGGGGTGTATTTATAGGCATTTTGAGGTTTGGGAAACTTTGCCCCTTCATGTAGGAATGTATATCCCATACGTCACTAGCTCATGGACTCTTGCTAATTACATGAAAGAAATGTTCCTTACAGTGCACAAAGGCAGCCCTCATATTATCAAGTAATATAAAACTAATAAAGCAAATGAACAGATTCACATCATATCTACTTGTCTATATCATGAGCTGTCAATAAACTGAAAAATAACCATGTGACAGTATATGACAATAAGAAAAAACAATCCTGATTTGCTTATATACAAATAAAAGGCATAAAATAGAATGACAACCTACAGTTTTTCGAGTTTCTTCAACCCTGTTAGATTTTCAATGCAGGAAATACAATTATTCTGCAGGTACAGGTGGGTCAGATTTGATGCAAATCCCAGATTTCTAATCTGATTAATGCGGTTGTCATATAGATATAACACAGTGAGGTTTCTGCACATGGAAAGATCATCCTAGAAGGAAAGGAAAAAAAGCATGATATATCATGAAAATTGTAATACTTGAAAAATATTTCCAGAATGTTTGATTTACATATAAATAGAACAGTATGTAATGCAATGAATGAGAGACGGGAGGGAAATTAGATCCATTTATATCAATTTATTTAAATTATGGCTGTTTAATCCTTTATACCATATTCTGTTTAATTGTTTATACATAGAACTCTTACTGATCTAAAAAGTGTGTCAATAAAGGTCCCTCAAGCTATTTAGCCAGGTCTAATTAGATTCAGAGCTGTTTATCTAACATTTTAGGGTTTTGGATGTAAATGAGAGACAGCTACATTATAACATAATTCAAAAAAAAAAAAAAAAAAGTTTTTGTATGATTTCTATCCAAGCCAATGTTTTTCGATCTAGGCCCTGATTTTAATATACTGGATATAGTGGCAAAATGTGAATTAAAATGTTTTGATGACTTCATAAGAAGGATGCTCATGATGTTGAATGCCCAGAATATTGGTATACAGGTGCCTGTGTACTATGCAATCTTTTTTAAGATTACATACATATCTATATTTATTACACACACAAACATTATACAATAAAACAATAAAAGATAGATATGAATTTCACATCTGTGAGGCCTAGAAATGATTCAGCCACATCAAGCTAAATTTTAGGTGTGGGTAATGGCGGTCTGTGGGTGGAGGTGGGGGGTAGCCATTGGTGTTTTGGGGACTTTAAACCAGAGAGCCAAGGCCTGATTTTAAAGGGCCATAACAGTAGAAAAAACAGAATTTATGCTTACCTGATAAATTACTTTCTCCAACGGTGTGTCCGGTCCACAGCGTCATCCTTACTTGTGGGAAATATCTCTTCCCCAACAGGAAATGGCAAAGAGTCCCAGCAAAGCTGTCCATATAGTCCCTCCTAGGCTCCGCCCACCCCAGTCATTCGACCGACGGACAGGAGGAAAAAAACAGGAGAAACTATAGGGTGCCGTGGTGACTGTAGTTAGAGAAAATAATTCATCAAACCTGATTAAAAAACCAGGGCGGGCCGTGGACCGGACACATCGTTGGAGAAAGTAATTTATCAGGTAAGCATAAATTCTGTTTTCTCCAACATTGGTGTGTCCGGTCCACGGCGTCATCCTTACTTGTGGGAACCAATACCAAAGCTTTAGGACACGGATGAAGGGAGGGAGCAAATCAGGTTACCTAAACAGAAGGCACCATGGCTTGCAAAACCTTTCTCCCAAAAATAGCCTCTGAAGAAGCAAAAGTATCAAATTTGTAAAATTTGGCAAAAGTGTGCAGTGAAGACCAAGTCGCTGCCTTACATATCTGATCAACAGAAGCCTCGTTCTTGAAGGCCCATGTGGAAGCCACAGCCCTAGTAAAGTGAGCTGTGATTCTTTCTGGAGGCTGCCGTCCGGCAGTCTCGTAAGCCAATCGGATGATGCTTTTAAGCCAAAAGGAAAGAGAGGTAGAAGTCGCTTTTTGACCTCTCCTTTTACCAGAATAGACGACAAACAGAGAAGAAGTTTGTCTGAACTCTTTTGTAGCTTCTAAATAGAATTTTAGGGGGCGGAGCTAGCCAGCAAGCTGAGAGGAAGCTTTCAGCTTAAGCTCTGAGCAAAAAGCATAAAAATAAGCACTTTTTAAGTTGGTTTTGGCACCAAAAGACCTAATCATCAAGACCTGTCAGCTCCTAAACACTTTTGGGAAGCAGCAGGACAAATTTTGGACGTTTTGGAGCAATTTTTGAGCGGTCCGGTTCCCAGGACCAGGCCGAAACTAGGAAAGTCCATGGATGCGGCCTACCCCGGGCCAGCCATAATGGTAGACGCATGAAGGAGTAGCTCCGGATGTAGTTATAGCAAAACCTGAGTGCTTACTACAGAAAATGCACAGAGAACGGCACTAAGTGGCATCGTAAGCATTTCCTAATCGCTGCCCGACACTGACAGGCTGCAAAAGAAGCGGAGGAGAAGCAACGCAATGGCGCAATGAGAGGGCGGCCTAGAACTAATTAAGCGAAAAGAAGCCACTCCACAGTCAAGATCAGAGATCTCACAGACGGAGGACATATGGCTAGAGCTCCGGTAAGCTACACCATATCTGAAATTACGCCATGATATAGGGCGAAAGGCACAGAGACACTGGGGAAAAGTATATAGGTTGAAACGCCACGTGGGAAGCTACTTCTAGAAAAGGGGCCAGCAAGCAAAAGGATACTATCAAAATACTCTGGGCTATATATATATAGATGTTTATTGAGAGATTTACTGGAGAAGAAAGAATGCCCCAATGAAGGGAAATAAGGAGAAAACACAGCAGAATGAAGGCATATTAACGTTCACAAGGCATTTAATGTAGCCCACAGGTTCCATATCTTATATAATATAACGAAGGGTGCTCCTTTTTTCTCTTTTTTTTTTTTTAGACAACAAAACACAAAAAGCAATAAAAACCCTATTATGTGCTACTGAAAGAAGAAGTGATTACAAACATTAAGAAAAAGGGACTATATATATATTATAAAGCTTTAACAGCATTCTCTACCTCTCTTGCCTTATTTTTCTAAGCAGATAAGGGGAAAGGGAAAAGACAAAATAAAATCTCATTGGCATAACTTTGCAAAACACAGCATGGCAGCCAGAAGACAAAATAAACCAGCAACTCCACTCAAAACAGTAGCTGTGCAGGATTTCTTTAAACTCTCTAAAGGAGATAAAACCAAAGATAAAGGAGACATACTACCAGAAGAGGAAATGGAGTCTGATGGGGAATCAATAATAGCTGAGGAATCCCATGCACCAGTCACTAAAGCTGACATTACCAATCTAGTCTCTAAACAGGACATCACTTCAATTTTTGATAAGATGTGGGAGAAAATGGACACACTTCAGACTACTGTAACAAACAGTTTAGCTGAGATTAAGAACGATATCACTAGTCTGGGCACAAGGGTTGAGTCCCTGGAGGAGAAGGAGGAGACCATGGAGGAAGAGATAACAGCAGTCTTGCAACAAATTTCTGAACAAAAACAAGAACTAGCAGAAGTTAATGAAAAATTAGAAGACCTAGAAAATAGGAATAGAAGATGTAATATTCGACTAAAGGGTATTCCGGAATCCATAACAACACCAGATCTAACTTCCTATTTACTACAACTCTTTCAAGCAGTCACAGGATCTTCGGAGGAAGGAAAGTTTCAGATGGAAAGAGCTCATAGAGCTCTGAGAGCTAAACCGAGGGACACGGAACCTCCAAGGGATGTGATCACCAAACTACTGAGATTTCCTGAAAAAGAGGAGATCATGCTGGCGGCGAGGAAAAACCCCACCTTCAAGTTCAAAGGGACTGTTGTACAACTATATCAGGATTTATGTATCAAGACACTACAAAAAAGGTCTTCCCTTCGTCCTCTAACACAGCTATTGCGGAAGAACCAGATCATATACAGATGGGGATTCCCCTTTGCCCTCCATATACACCATGAAGGGAAAACAATTACGCTCAAAGATAAACAAGATATTCCAGGGATCTGTCAGATACTTAAACTAGAGTGCCCAGAGGATCCAGATAATCAACAGGATAACAACAGAAGACCCCCTCGACAACAGAGAGGAATCCAACAAACTGAGAGATGGACAAAAGTTCCCAAAAGAAAACAAAGACCTTGAAGGACTAACCAGAGACAAAAATGAGACGGTATTTATGTAGACTTTTGTGCTTCTAAACCTTCTCCTACAATAGGGAGGAGAGTACATAATCTGGGGGCATAATGTTTACGATTCACTGTAAGCCTATGATGGTAAATAGGTGACACAGGTGTGAGCCCCCTGATGTAGGGTAGGATCCAGTTTATGCAATGTGAATTGTTTGAAATTCTTTGACATCAGTTGATTAGGTTAATTACAATAGATAAAAGATGAATAGGTATTAAATCAAATCTGCTATATCTAATGTTATACAGTTTATAACCAGGGCTAGATAAGCCAGTTCGCTTAGTTTCTAGAGCACTCATGTTTTAATATGTATAGGGTGCAATCCAGCAGTTTTTGTTAACATAACTACATATCCAACTAAAGTGAAATGTTCGGGTGGAAGTTAAAACACCAGACAAATATTAATGTTGTATATATGATTGTGACTATGTTTAAAATTGGGTTATTTTTTTTTATTTCAAGTTCCGTTGAGCAGTATAATGAAAAATTTTCTCTCCAGAAAACTGAAAATCAGAATAACAAAAACAGAAGTGAGGATGAGGAGGACGTACTATTCAGGTATAGGGGGATGAGGAGGGGGGACACTACATATGGCAGCTAAGTTACATATCATATCCCACAATGTACGGGGTCTAAACACAGACACAAAAAGGAAAACAGCGATCACACAATACTTAAACTTGGGGGCCAAAATCATATTCCTCCAGGAGACACATTTCGTCCAACAACAAATCCCTAGACACTGGTCAAAACATTTTCAGCAACATTTTCATGCCACCGCTGATAGCAAAAAAAGGGGGGTATCTATCCTCATACACAACTCACTCCAATTCACTAAGGAAGAGATCATAAAGGACAAGGAGGGAAGGTATATTATAGTAAGGGGTAATTTACAGGGAGCACAGGTCACACTGTGCAACTTATACGCTCCTAACGAACAACAACATACCTTTTTTACAAATCTATCCCACATCCTGACCCAATGGTCGCAAACAAAAATTATTTTAGCAGGTGACTTTAATATAAACTTAAGTACAACTAGGAAGGACACTTCATCCAAAATTTCTAGCAAACAGTTAAGACTAAACTCTATCTCTAAATCCATTAGAGACACACTAGAGAGCCACAATATTTTGGATACATGGACAACACTATATGGCCAGACCTCGGACCATACTTATTACTCACCTGCACACAAATTATACACTAAACTGGACTATATTTACATTAGCCAAATTCTGCTACCCAACCTAACATTCTCTAAAATTCACGCCTCAGTATGGTCTGACCATTCTATTATACAAATACAACTAGACGGCATAATAAATGTAAACAGACAGAGATCATGGACATATGATCCAGTGCTCTTAAAACAGCCAAACATACAATCTACAATTCTCGGACACCTTAAAGAGTACTGGAGTATAAACACTAATTCTCTAAGCAGTCCGAGCATTATATGGGCAGCCCATAAGCCATTCATTAGAGGCATGTTGATCAAAGAAAAAGCAAAACACCTGAAAAAGATTAGAAGTACGGTAGACACCCTACAGCGAGACATTGAGGACTTAGAGAGAACACATAGATCCACCAAGACCCAAGCAATTTTAGAACAATTAACACAAAAAAGGAAAGACCTGAATAAAATCTTAAATGATAATTCCCTTAGAGCACTACATAAACTGAAAACATTTTATTTTCTACACGCAAATAAACCTGACAGATATCTAGCCCACAAGCTGAGGGAAAGGACAAAAACTATGTCTATCCGACAAATACAAAAAACAGACGGGACAGTAACATCAAACCCACAAGAAATTACAGATTGCTTCGCACATTATTATGAGACACTCTATAATGGGCATACAGCACAACATACCACCCAAACAGAACTTATCAAGTCCCAACTTTTAGAGAAAGCAGATATGCCCAAATTAGATAAAGAAGGGGTAGAGGCGTTGGAGGCAGAGATTACAATGCAGGAAATAAGTCTAGCAATAAAAGACCTCAAAAATGGCAAAGCGCCCGGACCAGACGGGTTTTCGGGAGAATACTACAAATTTTACAAAACAAATCTGCTACCACATATACATAAATTTTGTAATGATATTTTGGGGGGGGCCCAGATCCCACCAGACCTACTAAGAGCTAAGATAGTAGTAATCCCGAAACCAGGAAAAAACCCTAAACTACCCCAAAATTATAGGCCAATTTCGTTAATTAACCAAGATGTGAAAATTTTCACAAAAATCTTAGCGAATAGACTAAAGCTATATCTCCCCTCACTGATTCACCCCGACCAAGTCGGTTTCATTAAGGATAGGGAAGCCCCTGACAATGTACGACGTACTATAGCCCTGGTGGAGTATTTGGAGAAAACGGAAACGCCTTCTCTGCTCCTTTCACTGGACGCGGAGAAGGCGTTTGACAGGGTGGACTGGTTATACATGCTAGACATTCTAAAACATGTGGGATTCGGAGACAAATTCATTAAGGCAATAAAGAGTCTATATTCAGCACCTACAGCCACGATAAGAGCAGCAGGGTATCAATCAAGGCCCATTAATATATTAAATGGCACACGACAGGGATGTCCGTTGTCACCCCTTTTGTTTGCCCTTTGCGTGGAGCCTTTAGCAGCTTGCATTAGGACCAACACAGATATTAAGGGAATCCAACTAGAAAAGGGGGAACACAAATTAACTTTATTTGCGGACGATATTTTACTTACGCTCACAAAACCTTTGAGGTCCCTCCCTAATCTGTATCAATTAATAGATGAATTCTCCAGGGTCTCGGGGCTCAAAATTAACTCAGACAAATGTGAGGCTCTCCCATTGTCAATACCGACACATACACAAAAATTAATAGAAGCCAATTTCGACTTTAAATGGGCTAAAAACGCAATTAAATACCTGGGGGTACAAATTACATCCTCACCGGAAACCTTATACAAAGCAAATTATCCTCCTCTCTTTAAAACTATAAGAAACGATATAAGAAAGTGGCGGAAGGGCAGTTTTTCATGGTACGGTAGACTAGTAGCAGTAAAGATGAATGTGCTTCCTAGATTACTATATCTGTTTAGAGCTCTACCTATCAAAGTCCCGCAAAAGGATCTGGAAGATTTGCAGTCAGAAATAATTAGATTTATAAGAGGCAATAAAGCGGCCAGAATTGCTGCACACATACTCAAACAGCATAAACACTTAGGAGGCATAGGTGTGCCCAATTTGGTGGACTATTATCAGGCAGCCAGATTAGCACAGACTACATTAATAGTTAAGGGCTGCAGAGGTCTTACATGGCCTGGCATCGAAGCAGACATAGGAGGCTATAGTAACCCAATAGACATTATATGGAACCTCAATACGCAAACACAGAAGTCACAGCAAAAACTGAAGATCACAGAGGAAACTAAGCAGCTATGGCATCAATTGACTAAAACACTGAAACTCATTCCACAGCAATCCACGACAATACCACTTAGAGCACTGATACACATAGATTTTCAGAGACAAGTAGCCAAATGGGAGAATAAGGGACTCTACAGAGTAGCGGACGTCTTAGATAAAGGAAAAGTGATGACATATACACAGATAAAAGAAAAAATACACCCAGTCACTTTACCATGGTTTTTATATCTCCAGGTATCCAGTGCAATCAATAAATATAGGCAAGGCCACATACCCGCTACACTCACTACCCTAGAACAGCTTACAAAATCATCAGATAGGGGAAAAAAGTAATATCGCGGCTATATTTAGCGCTGCAGGAAGCCAAAAACAAAACAAAACCGAAGTTACATGAGAACTGGGAAATAGACTTAGAAGCTCGGTACGAGAAAGAGGAATGGCGGAATATTTATGCTAGTATCAGTAAGGGATTAATAGGAGCAGACCTCATAGAGAACGCACTTAAGACTTCATATCGATGGTATCTCACACCTTTGAAATCGTCACATTACACTCCTCAGGATAGCAGATCATGTTACAGGGGATGTTCAGAGATTGGATCCTATATCCATATGTGGTGGGATTGTCCAAAAATAAAACCTACATGGCATAAACTTGAAAACCTCCTCATAAAAATGTTAGGAGATACATTTAAGCTAACAGCATCACAGGCTTTACTACATGTTCCACAGGAATCGTTAAATTCGGCGGTTAATACACTGATCAACATTTTATGTACAGCCACAAGACTCTGTATAGCCAGGTACTGGAAGGTAGGAGCGCCTGGATGGTCAGAAGTAATAGATAAAATAGAAGGCATTTATGCAATGTCTGAGTCAGCAGCATGGATACAGAGCAAGATGGGGCACTTTCAGAATATTTGGGTACATTGGATAATGAATAAACACGGAGCTCGTAGGATCACTGATCTGGGTCAGGAGGGAACACAGAATGCTTAAGGGAATAAAAGCTTAGGGCCGTAATACTCCTCATCCATCAGAAAAACAGTTAGTGTGAGAGAATAACCAGTGGTAACAAATACCGAAATCAAAAAGGAAAAATGTAGATAATAAAGTAAGAGACATTATTGACTGCTCAACGGGAAGAATTAATGTTTTAATTTTGTTAAACATTTGGTTTGTTGTTAAAGTTAGAGGGGAGGGGGGGAGGGGAGGGGATAGTTATACAAAAATAAAGGATGTTTACACCGTAAAGCATAGATTGACCATTGTTAAACTCTAAAATGCTATTGTCATGATTGATATGTTGTGATACGTACCAATAAAAAATATTTCAACCTAAATAGAATTTTAGAGCACGAACTACGTCTAAATTGTGTAACAAACGTTCCTTCTTTGAAACTGGATTCGGACACAAAGAAGGAACAACTATCTCCTGGTTAATATTTTTGTTAGAAACAACCTTTGGAAGAAAACCAGGCTTAGTACGCAAAACAACCTTATCTGCATGGAACACCAGATAGGGCGGAGAACACTGCAGAGCAGATAACTCAGAAACTCTTCTAGCAGAAGAAATAGCAACCAAAAACAAAACTTTCCAAGATAACAACTTAATATCTATGGAATGTAGAGGTTCAAACGGAACCCCTTGAAGAACTGAAAAAACTAGATTTAAACTCCAGGGAGGAGTCAAAGGTCTGTAAACAGGCTTGATCCTAACCAGAGCCTGAACAAATGCTTGAACATCTGGCACAGCTGCCAGTCGTTTGTGTAATAAGACAGATAAAGCAGAAATCTGTCCCTTTAGAGAACTCGCTGATAATCCTTTATCCAAACCCTCTTGTAGAAAGGAAAGGATCTTAGGGATTTTGATCTTATTCCATAAGAATCCCTTGGATTCACACCAGCAGATATATCTTTTCCATATTTTATGGTAAATTTTTCTAGTTACCGGTTTTCTGGCTTGAACTAGAGTATCTATCACAGAATCTGAAAACCCACGCTTTGATAGAATCAAGCATTCAATTTCCAAGCCGTCAGCTGGAGGGAGACCAGATTTGGATGTTCGAATGGACCCTGTACAAGAAGATCCTGTCTCAAAGGTAGCTTCCATGGTGGAACCGATGACATATTCACCAGGTCTGCATACCAAGTCCTGCGTGGCCACGCAGGAGCTATCAAGATCACCGAGGCCCTCTCCTGCTTGATCCTGGCTACCAGCCTGGGAATGAGAGGAAACGGTGGAAACACATAGGCTAGGTTGAAGGTCCAAGGCGCTACTAGTGCATCCACTAGAGTCGCCTTGGGATCCCTGGATCTGGACCCGTAGCAAGGAACCTTGAAGTTCTGACGAGACGCCATCAGATCCATATCTGGAATGCCCCATAATTGAGTCAACTGGGCAAAGATCTCCGGGTGGAGTTCCCACTCCCCCGGATGGAATGTCTGACGACTCAGATAATCCGCCTCCCAGTTTTCCACACCTGGGATGTGGATCGCAGATAGGTGGCAGGAGTGATCCTCTGCCCATTTTATTATTTTGGTCACTTCTTTCATCGCCAGGGAACTCCTTGTTCCCCCCTGATGATTGATATAAGCAACAGTCGTCATGTTGTCTGATTGGAATCTTATGAATCTGGCCTTTGCTAGTTGAGGCCAAGCCCTGAGAGCATTGAATATCGCTCTTAGTTCCAGAATGTTTATCGGGAGAAGAGACTCTTCCCGAGACCATAGTCCCTGAGCTTTCAGGGATTCCCAGACCGCGCCCCAGCCCACTAGACTGGCGTCGGTCATGACGATGACCCACTCTGGTCTGCGGAAGCTCATTCCCTGGGACAGGTGGTCCAGGGTTAGCCACCAACGGAGTGAGTCTCTGGTCTTCTGATCTACTTGAATCACTGGAGACAAGTCTGTATAGTCCCCATTCCACTGTTTCAGCATGCACAGTTGTAATGGTCTTAGATGAATTCGCACAAAAGGAACTATGTCCATTGCTGCAACCATCAATCCTACTACTTCCATGCACTGAGCTACGGAAGGACGAGGAATAGAATGAAGAACTTGACAAGCATTTAGAAGTTTTGACTTTCTGACTTCTGTCAGGAAAATCCTCATTTCTAAAGAATCTATTATTGTTCCCAAGAAGGGAACGCTTGTCGACGGAGACAGGGAACTTTTTCTATGTTCACCTTCCATCCGTGAGATCTGAGAAAGGCCAGAACGATGTCTGTGTGAGCCTTTGCCTTTGAAAGAGAAGACGCTTGTATTAGAATGTCGTCCAAGTACGGTACTACTGCAATGCCCCTTGGTCTTAGAACTGCTAGAAGGGATCCGAGTACCTTTGTGAAAATCCTTGGAGCAGTGGCTAACCCGAATGGGAGGGCCACAAACTGGTAATGTTTGTCCAGAAAGGCGAACCTTAGGAACTGATGATGTTCTTTGTGGATAGGAATATGTAGATACGCATCCTTTAGATCCACGGTAGTCATAAATTGACCTTCCTGGATTGTGGGTAGAATCGTTCGAATGGTTTCCATTTTGAACGATGGTACTCTGAGAAATTTGTTTAGGATCTTTAAATCTAGAATTGGTCTGAAAGTTCCCTCTTTTTTGGGAACTACAAACAGATTTGAGTAAAATCCCATTCCTTGTTCCGCCGTTGGAACTGGGTGTATCACTCCCATCTTTAACAGGTCTTCTACAGAATGTAAGAATGCCTGTCTCTTTATTTGGTTTGAGGATAAGTGAGACATGTGGAACCTTCCCCTTGGGGGTAGTTCCTTGAATTCCAGAAGATAACCCTGAGAAACTATTTCTAGTGTCCAGGGATCCTGAACATCTCTTGCCCAAGCCTGAGCAAAGAGAGAGAGTCTGCCCCCTACTAGATCTGGTCCCGGATCGGGGGCTACTCCTTCATGCTGTTTTGTTAGCAGCAGCAGGCTTCTTGGCCTGCTTACCCTTGTTCCAGCCTTGCGTCGGTTTCCAGGCTGGTTTGGCTTGAGAGGTATTACCCTCTTGTTTAGAGGATGCAGAGCTAGAGGCCGGTCCGTTCCTGAAATTGCAAAAGGAACGAAAATTAGACTTATTCTTGGCTTTGAAAAGCCTATCTTGTGGGAGGGCATGGCCCTTTCCCCCAGTGATGTCTGAAATAATCTCTTTCAATTCTGGCCCAAAGAGAGAGTCTTACCCTTGAAGGGGATATTAAGCAATTTTGTCTTGGAAGATACATCCGCTGACCAAGACTTTAGCCAAAGCGCTCTGCGCGCCACAATTGCAAACCCTGAATTTTTTGCCGCTAATCTAGCTAGTTGCAAAGCGGCATCTAAAATAAAAGAATTAGCCAACTTGAGTGCGTGAACTCTGTCCATAACCTCCTCATACGGAGTCTCTCTACTGAGCGACTTTTCTAGTTCCTCGAACCAGAACCACGCTGCTGTAGTGACAGGAACAATGCACGAAATGGGTTGCAGGAGGTAACCTTGCTGTACAAAAATCTTTTTAAGCAAACCCTCCAATTTTTTATCCATAGGATCTTTGAAAGCACAATTATCCTCGATAGGAATAGTAGTGCGCTTGTTTAAAGTAGAAACTGCCCCCTCGACCTTAGGGACTGTCTGCCATAAGTCCTTTCTGGGGTCGACCATAGGAAATAATTTCTTAAATATAGGAGGGGGGACAAAAGGTATGCCGGGCTTCTTCCACTCCTTATTCACTATATCCGCCACCCGCTTGGGTATAGGAAAAGCGTCAGGGTGCACCGGAACCTCTAGGAACTTGTCCATCTTGCATAATTTTTCTGGAATGACCAGGTTGTCACAATCATCCAGAGTAGATAACACCTCCTTAAGCAGTGCGCGGAGATGCTCTAATTTAAATGTCACAACATCAGGTTCTGCCTGTTGAGAAATTTTACCTGAATCTGAAATTTCCCCATCCGACAAAACCTCCCTCATGACCCCTTCAGATTGGTGTGAGGTTATGACAGAGCAATTATCATCAGCGCCCTCCTGCTCTACAGTGTTTAAAACAGAGCAATCACGCTTTCTCTGATATGCAGGCATTTTGGATTAAATATTTGCTATGGAGTTATCCATTACTGCCGTTAATTGTTGCATAGTAATAAGCATTGGCGCACTAGAAGTACTAGGGGCCTCCTGCGTGGGCAAAACTGGTGTAGACACAGAAGGAGATGATGTAGAACTATGTCTACTCCCTTCATCTGATGAATCATCTTGGGCAACTTTACTATCTGTGGCAATACTGTCCTTACTTTGTTTGGACGCTATGGCACAATTATCACACAATTTTGAAGGGGGACACACATTGATCTTCAAACATATAGAACATAGCTTATCTGAAGGTGCAGACATGTTAAACAGGCTTAAACTTGTCAAGAAAGTACAAAAACCGTTTTAAAACAAAACCGTTACTGTCTCTTTAAATTTTAAACAGTGCACACTTTATTACTGAATATGTGAAAAAGTATGAAGGAATTGTTCAAAATTTACCAAATTTTCACCACAGTGTCTTAAAGCATTCAAAGTATTGCACACCAATTTTCAGAGCTTTAACCCTTAAAATAAAGAAACCGGAGCCGGTTACAGTTTTAACCCCTCTACAGTACCAGATACAGCCTTTGCTGCGACTTTACCAAACCCAGGGGGGAATACGATACCAGATGAAGCCTTCTAGGAACTTTTCCAACTACTTTCAGATCCTCACACATGCATCTGCATGTCTTGCTCTCAAAAGTAACTGCGCAGTAATGGCGCGAAAATGAGGCTCAGCCTACAACTGGGAAGGCCCTTCCTGACTGGAAAGGTGTCTAACACAGTGCCTGACGTTAAAAAACGTTCCCCAAGCTTATAAGTGTGAATTACAAGCATAAACATGTATAAAATGCCCAAATAAAGCAATCGATTTTGCCCATAAAAGTGTCTACCAGTTTTATAGCCCATATTAAGCCCTTTATTCTGTTTGAGACTAAGAAAATGGCTTACCGGTCCCCATGAGGGGAAATGACAGCCTTCCAGCATTACACAGTCTTGTTAGAAATATGGCTAGTCATACCTTAAGCAGAAAAGTCTGCTAACTGTTTCCCCCAACTGAAGTTACTTCATCTCAACAGTCCTATGTGGAAACAGCAAACGATTTTAGTTACTGTCTGCTAAAATCATCTTCCTCTCACAAACAGAACTCTTCATCTTTTTCTGTTTCAGAGTAAATAGTACATACCAGCACTATTTTAAAATAACAAACTCTTGATAGTAGAATTAAAAAACTACAACTAAACACCACATACTCTTAACCATCTCCGTGGAGATGTTGCCTGTGCAACGGCATAGAGAATGACTGAGGTGGGCGGAGCCTAGGAGGGACTATATGGACAGCTTTGCTGGGACTCTTTGCCATTTCCTGTTGGGGAAGAGATATTTCCCACAAGTAAGGATGACGCCGTGGACCGGACACACCAATGTTGGAGAAATGACATGCTCTAATTCATTAGAGCATGTAATGTTAGGACTATCCACCCTGCACTACTGTGTGTTTAACCCCACAAAGGGGTAAAACACACAGTTGAGAGGGCGTGTCCAAGAAGCGGCTCTGAGAAGTCGCATTTTTTGGGAGCTCCGGGAGAAGAGATTGAAATCCGCCGATAAAAACTCAACATTCACAGGTCCTTACAAAAGCACAACTGGCTTTGTGATAACACTTGTTGACTTAAAAACCAACTTAGGAAGCTGTATTAATGACCCCAGAGACCGAAATGGACTATAGAGGCCTGTAGCGGCGGCTAATACACAGGCAATGTTCCCCCCCAGAACTGACTATTATTCACCTTTATTCTTTATTCTAATTTTTTTTTTTAGAGTGACCACAGCTTCTACAATCTCCCCTACCAGAAACATACATCTGGTAATTACAACCACGAAACAGAACCCAACGCTGATCCTAACCGCAGCCATGTGGGCTAACAATGCTCCCGACTCATGTGACCTACTACTCCTCAAACTGGAGGCACTCATCCACCAGTTACTAGAGAAAGCACTATCAACACAGGAGCTACAACGCCTCATAGATAAAGCACCTATGGCCATATCGGAGGAACAGATAACACCGCCGAATTCAACTCACAAACATGTTACATCCACAGGGCCCAGGAAGGCTGAATAATTTCACAAGCAGATACCCAGGGATTTTAAGCAACTACCCAGCCGCTTCAAAGCAGCACTCACACCTGCAATAAGGAGCAACAAAAATATTTTAAAAAACAACTACCGGAATGGTGTCCAAGACGGATCGTCTCTCCCAAAGCTAGATGAACTGGCGCAGATACCAAATAGCAAACATATAAAAATGACGCTAGTACAGCTAACAAGGCCGGACACTTACAATTACAATACAGGTGAATGGGACACACCTCTTGACATCTGGGATTGCTCTGGGACATTGAGTCCACACAAACCAAAAGAACAAGAACCGGATCCATCACGGCTGCTCGGGGGTCTCGGGGGGTGCTCACGGGAGGTCAAGGAACAAGAAATAATGAACCTTCTGCTTTCCAGAGACTACTCAGGCATAGCCCCACAAGATACAAGATAAAGTCCCCACTACACCGCACAGTTAAAAAAAGATCATGGACACTTCAAAAATACCTTCTGCTGTTGTTACAACAAGACAACCAATCCCATCAAGGAGAAGTCCTAAATCCTCTCTAACAGTTTGTGAAACCGAGACTAAAAAGCATGTATTTGCTATGGTCAGATATACAGAGTAGGGAGCAAATTTATAATGAGTATATTACAGGACATGCTAAGCTAGACAGCACTAAATTTTCAGTTACCTATCAATTGACTGACACTCTTAGATTTGCAAAGCCTATGTATGTACAGTGCAAGATATAGAGCAGTTTTTGTTTTTATTGTTTTTAGTGATTTGTTTATGTGTGGAATGTAGAAATTATACCTCTTACAGGTTTTAACTTTAAAAGCTTTGGGCAAGTCTTACTGACTGAGGCCCACATAATAGGTGCAGTTATGGAAAAGTTTATCATTGAAATGTTCTTTAACAAGATGTTTGTCTGTAACCCTTATTGCTCATACACACGCAATTGCTCAGAACAAAGTACACAACTAATTACCACCACATCCACAGAAACGCATATTTAAAGGGACACTGTACTTAAAAAATTTATTTTGTGATTCAGATTGAGCATGAAATTTTAAGCAAATTTCGAATTTACTCCTATTATCAAATTTTCTTCATTCTCTTGGTATCTTTATTTGAAATGCAAGAATGTAAGTTTAGATGCCGGCCCATTTTTGGTGAACAACCTGGGTTGTCCTTGCTGACTGGAGGATAAATTCATCCACCAATAAAAAAGTGCTGTCCAGAGTACTGAAACCAAAAAAAAGCTTAGATGCCTTCTTTTTCAAATAATGATAGCAAAAGAACGAAGAAAAATTGATAATAGGAGTAAATTAGAAAGTTGCTTAAAAACATAATTTATGCTTACCTGATAAATTTATTTCTCTTGTAGTGTATTCAGTCCACGGGTCATCCATTACTTATGGGATATATTCCCTTCCCAACAGGAAGTTGCAAGAGGATCACCCAAGCAGAGCTGCTATATAGCTCCTCCCCTCACATGTCATACCCAGTCATTCGACCGAAACAAGACAAGAAAGGAGAAACCATAGGGTGCAGTGGTGACTGGAGTTTTAATTAAAATTTAGATCTGCCTCAAAAGAAGACAGGGCAGGCCGTGGACTGGATACACTACAAGAGAAATACATTTATCAGGTAAGCATAAATTATGTTTTCTCTTGTTAACAATGTTAATTTCGTCGACTAAAACTAGACTAAAATGAGTATAAAACTAAAGAAATTCTGATGACTAAAATACGACTAAAACTAAAATGGCATTTTAGTCAAAAGACTATGACTAAAACTAAATCAAAATGACATTTTAGTCAAAAGACTATGACTAAAACTAAATCAAAATTTGCTGACAAAAACATTTTATGCAAAGTTTTGTAATCAATCCATATCAAATTACTTTTCTTTTGTCAAATTTATGAAACTTAATTTTATTACATTTTAAGATAAATCAAGACATGTTATATACCACAACAGTTAAATCTCTATTGCATGTTCAAACCTTAATACCATAAATAAAAACAGGTTAATAAACCTTTACTCCAGGAGTATATAATAAGTTTGGAAGTTCTAGAGCAGTGCTAATATCATTGCCGAAAATGTTTAGAATTTGTGAACAATCAATTGATTCTTCCCATGAATATGGGTTTAAGTTATGCTGTGCCTGTGCTAGCTGAAGAAACTTTTTGTTGTCTTGAGTTACTTGATACTTGTTTTAATTAATAACAGAGAACTGTTAAAAGTTTTTATATTGGGCAATACAGTTTACAGTTTTGTTTTTTTATATTTTAAAGTTGCACTTCTGTTTATTTATGAAACTTGGTTTTATTTAATTTTAAGTTTAATAAAGATTATATAGCACAACGGCTAAATCTGTGTCTGTATTGCATGTTTAAACCTTAATACCATAAATAATAACAGGTGTTATGTTTACTCCTGGAGTATATAATCAGTTTGCAAATTACAGAGACATACTTAAATAATGCATTACACCATAACTAAACCACTTAGATTTTAGTCGACTAAAATCTATTGGAGATTTAGTCGACTAAAAACTACTGGAGATTCAGTCGACTAAAACTAGACTAAAACTAAATTAATTCAGATGACTAAAATACGACTAAAACTAAGATGGCATTTTAGTCAAAAGACTAAAACTAAGACTAAATTGAAATTTGAAGTCAAAATTAACACTGCTTGTTAAGTGTATTCAGTCCACGGGTCATCCATTACTTATGGGATACCAATACCAAAGCTAAAGTACACGGATGATGGGAGGGACAAGGCAGGAACTTTAAACGGAAGGAACCACTGCCTGTAGAACCTTTCTCCCAAAAACAGCCTCCGAAGACACAAAAGTGTCAAATTTGTAAAATTTTGAAAAGGTATGAAGTGAAGACCAAGTCGCAGCCTTGCAAATCTATTCAACAGAGGCCTCATTCTTAAAGGCCCAGGTGGAAGCCACAGCTCTAGTGGAATGAGCTGTAATTCTTTCAGGAGGCTGCTGTCCAGCAGTCTCATAGGCTAAACGTATTATGCTACGAAGCCAAAAGGAGAGAGAGGTAGCCAAAGCTTTTTGACCTCTCCTCTGACCAGAATAAACGACAAACAGGGAAGACGTTTGACGAAAATCTTTAGTTGCCTGTAAATAGAACTTCAGGACACGGACTACGTCCAGATTATGCAAAAGTTGTTCCTTCTTTGAAGAAGGGTTAGGACATAATGATGGAACAACAATCTCTTGATTGATATTCCTGTTAGAAACTACCTTAGGTAAGAACCCAGGTTTAGTACGCAGAACTACCTTGTCTGAATGAAAAATCAGATAAGGAGAATCACAATGTAAGGCAGATAACTCAGAGACTCTTCGAGCCGAGGAAATAGCCATCAAAAACAGAACTTTCCAAGATAACAGCTTGATATCAATGGAATGAAGGGGTTCAAATGGAACACCTTGAAGACCGTTAAGAACTAAGTTTAAGCTCCACGGCGGAGCAACAGTCTTAAACACAGGCTTAATCCTAGCCAAAGCCTGACAAAAAGCCTGAACGTCTGGAACTTCTGCCAGACGTTTGTGTAAAAGAATAGATAGAGCAGAAATCTGTCCCTTTAACGAACTAGCAGATAAGCCCTTTTCTAAACCCTCTTGTAGAAAAGACAATATCCTAGGAATCCTAACTTTACTCCATGAGTAACTCTTGGATTCGCACCAATATAAATATTTACGCCATATCTTATGGTAAATCTTTCTGGTAACAGGTTTCCGAGCCTGTATTAAGGTATCAATAACCGACTCCGAGAAGCCACGCTTTGATAGGATCAAGCGTTCAATCTCCATGCAGTCAGCCTCAGAGAAATTAGATTTGGATGGTTGAAAGGACCCTGAATTAGAAGGTCCTGCCTCAGAGGCAGAGACCATGGTGGACAGGACGACATGTCCACTAGGTCTGCATACCAGGTCCTGCGTGGCCACGCAGGTGCTATCAGAATCACAGATGCTCTCTCCTGTTTGATCTTGGCAATCAGTCGAGGTAGTAGCGGAAATGGTGGAAACACATAAGCCATGTTGAAAACCCAAGGGGCTGCTAGAGCATCTATCAGCACCGCTCCCGGGTCCCTGGACCTGGATCCGTAACAAGGAAGCTTGGCGTTCTGGCGAGACGCCATGAGATCCAGTTCTGGTTTGCCCCAACGATGAATCAGTTGAGCAAAGACCTCCGGATGAAGTTCCCACTCCCCCGGATGAAAAGTCTGGCGACTTAGAAAGTCCGCCTCCCAGTTCTCCACGCCTGGGATGTAAATCGCTGACAGGTGGCAAGAGTGAGACTCTGCCCAGCGAATTATCTTGGAGACTTCTAACATCGCTAGGGAACTCCTGGTTCCCCCTTGATGTAAGCCACAGTCGTGATATTGTCCGACTGAAATCTGATGAACCTCAGTGTTGCTAACTGAGGCCAAGCTAGAAGAGCATTGAATATTGCTCTTAACTCCAGAATATTTATTGGGAGGAGTTTCTCCTCCTGAGTCCACGATCCCTGAGCCTTCAGGGAGTTCCAGACTGCGCCCCAACCTAGAAGGCTGGCATCTGTTGTTACAATCGTCCAATCTGGCCTGCGAAAGGTCATCACTTTGGACAAATGAACCCGAGAAAGCCACCAGAGAAGAGAATCTCTGGTCTCTTGATCCAGATTTAGTCGAGGGGACAAATCTGAGTAATCCCCATTCCACTGACTTAGCATGCATAATTGCAGCGGTCTGAGATGTAGGCGCGCAAATGGAACTATGTCCATTGCCGCTACCATTAAGTCGATTACTTCCATGCACTGAGCTACTGACGGGTGTGGAATGGAATGAAGGACACGGCAAGCATTTAGCAGTTTTGATAACCTGGACTCCGTCAGGTAAATTTTCATCTCTATAGAATCTAAAAGAGTCCCTAGGATGGGAACCCTTGTGAGTGGTAATAGAGAACTCTTATGTTCAAACCATAGATCATTCTTGTGTCAATAAAATAAACTACCCTCTTAGGGGATATGGCAATGGATCTGTTTAAGCATCATTAAGATTCAATACTGGAGCATTGCCTAGTGGGTGTTCTCAAACTACTACAAATAGCGTGGGTTCATTTATTGTCTCTGAAAGAGACAAATCAAAGTTTCATGATTCATATGAAGCATGCAATTTAGAAAACATGTACATTCTTTTTATATGCACATTTACTGAGGCTCCGTCTCCTAATGAGCATGCACAGTATACACATTTTGTAATTGGCTGATAGCTGTCACATAATGAAGGCAGAGGGAACATTGGATTTAATTGAATTTGCCAGCAAATATACTACTGCTCATTTCAAATTCAAACTAAGTGCCATTGCATTGTCTTTGTATTATGTATCTGTTAATTGTTCAGTTATATTGGATGTAGTGGTCCGTTAAGGGCTGTTTAATAATTAGTATTTTTTGGTGAGATTTGGTGCTTCTATGTTATTTTCTATTGTTCTTTTTTTACCATTTGTATTTCTAAACATTCAACTTTCTATTTAAATTATGTTATTATGATATTATCAATAGATATTTATTTATTTATTTGTATTATGAGATGCTGCATCATAAAATAACTTGCAACCCATTGAATACCCTGTGAGACTGACACACAGTTTTACAGGTAAGCCATAAGCATTCAACCAGCTGTAATGTATCAGTGCAGACCTAATGTAGCGGTACAATGTGAATGTGCTCCCACATTAAAAGGACAGTATACTGTAACATTGTTTTTCCTTTGGTATATTTTCAATGACTTGTTATACCAGCTGCAGAGTATTAAATGTACGAGAAATTCATTACCAGGTTTATTTGTGTAAATAAATTAGCTGGTTTTCTGCTTTTAAACCACAACCTATTAAAATGGGTTGAGCTTGCAGGTAAAATCAGATATCATGTTATCACCTCACGACACCCGGGTTAGCCCTCCCATATTAAAAATTGTAACAAATGATCATTCCATTTGTTAGATCAACAGTTTTTTTTTCGTTAGATCTACTCTAAAATATGAAATATTAACAATCTTTTTCAGGGGGGGCTAACCCGCAGCCAGCACCCCCCTCAACAAAAATGTTGACAAAATGTTATTGATTATGATAGCTCCACATTAGATCAGGTTTGATCAGCTAAAGGTTTTGTTAGATCTAGTCTAATTACTGAGATATTGCATTTTTAATTAAGGGGGGCTAGCCCCCCCTCAACTGAAATCTAGACCAAATTTTATTGATTTTGATAGATATACGTTAGATCAACTGTTTGTTTTTTTCGTTAGATCTATCAAGCAAGCGGCGGTATTCACAATCCTATTTTGTGTGCGGGGGAGGGGTGATCACTGGGCTAGACCCCCCCTCAACTGAAAGCCGGACCAAATGTTATTAATTTTGATAGATATACGTTAGATCAGGTTAGATCAACTGTTTTTTTTTTATTAGATCTATCACGCAAGAGGCGGTATTCGGTAGCATGCAGGAGCGCATGTCCATGCACGCACTGTGTCTATTTGGCCTGTGAGGGGCGTTATTATAACCCCGTCCCAAAGCTCTGCACAAGACCAAGAGACATCCAGCAGTGACAAACTACACCCCCCACATACCACCAGGGTGTAGGAAGCAGGGAATGGAAGATTATTCTACACTTTATGGGATTATTTTATAGTATACAATTGTCCTATAACAGAAGAAATACATTCTTTAGTATTGTGTTCTATAAAATTACAAGTAATGCATTTCCTATTATCACATTTAATATTGCTGATTTTATTATAATAAGTATTAACTTTCATATCTCTTAATCTCAGTTCACCTTAGTTAATAGCATGCCTACCAACATTCGCTGCTGGTAATGCTCAACAAAGCAGGGGTGGGGTAAGGGGACATCACGAAATGCAGCTTGACCCCATCTAAGTGACTCCCAGTCCCAACCTCTCTGGTGTTGGCTGAGTCATGACCACCCTAGCCCTGGAGTCCATCTGATGGAAAACAGAAGGAAACCCAAGACCATTATCCACCATTTTTTTTTAATTAAAGACTAGGGGCTAGATTACATTGAACGCGCAGGGCTTCTACGCCAGTTCTTGCGCAGCACAGCAGTTACGGTGTATTTCTTGTACTACGCGCAAATTTTTTCAATGTAATTCTATGGAAAAAATGCGCATGTAGTGAAAGAAATACGCTCGTAACTGCTGCGCAGTGCAAGACGTTTGTGAAGTTGGCACCCCATATTTGTAAAAACTGAATACAAATATACCATTTGTGCTAATTTGTGCTGCAAAAACTAAGGTTTGGTTTGGTTTAGGAGATATTGCACGTTATTTTTTAATGAAACTCTGCTGACTTTGCACCCCATGTTATTAAATTTTAAAAACAAATATACCATTTGTTTGTGCTGCGTTTGTGCTGATTTGAACTGCAAAAACTAACGTTTGTGCCGGTTTTGTTTAACAGATATTGCACATTATTTTTTATGAAACCCCGCCCACTTTGCACCCTGTCTCTTGGTCTTGTGCAGAGCTTTGGGGTGGGGTTATAATAACGTCCCTCACAGGCCAAATGGACACAGTGCGTGCAAAAGCACTGACTGGTCTGTGCATGGACATGCGCTCCTGCATGCTACCGAATACCGCCTCTTGCATGACAGATCTAACAACAAAAAAACAGTTAATCTAACCTGATCTAACATATCTATAAAATTCAATAAAATTTGGTCCAGATTTTAACAACAATTTAAACAATTTCATACACTCAGTCAGGTAAAATGAATAAATGGGAACCATTCAAAGGGGAGAAAAATTGGGTAAACTGTCCCTTTAAGTAATATGGCTCTAGTGCAGAGCCTCGTTTTTAGTTTTATTTATATTTACAAATTGACATATACAACACACAGCACATTGTATACATGCATGATAAGTCTTCTCATGATCTCTTCTATGTACATTTGCTGAAGCCTACTTGAACAGTTTTCTAGTGCTATTGGGGCATGATGTCTAGTTACTCTGGAGCATTACTAAGGAAGCATGAAATGATCCTGGAAGCCAATGTTACCTGTCCAGAAAGGTCATTGCAGCATTGCCAGGGGGATAAATACCTGAGAGAACTGGCTGTTTATTCTACACATGACAAGCTCAGAACATGTGAAAAACCTCTGCTAGTTAATCACCTGTGCATGGTGCAGACTGCAATATCAGTGTACTGGAATGAGACAGGGGGAGTTACTAGATCTTACTGGGCCTCAGGGCAAAGCTTGTGGCAGGGCCCCCGTTACAACAGCATCCTTTCTGGTTGTGTTTAATCAGCAGAAGCTGAGCTTGCAACCTCATAGGAGGAAGAGGATCTGCTTCTCCGTCTTCCTTCCTCATTCCATACCAGAGGATATGGAACCCAGGAAAACGAGAGAAATCTCAATGTATCCTTCCTGGTAAAATATTTTATAAATAAATAAATATGCACACGTGTAGCCTTACTGTACAAATAGGGGGCAGCTTTTTCTCTACAGCAAACAGCAACCCATCTTGGAAACCTTGTCGTCTAATTAAAAAGGCAAATCCATACAATTTTCTTACACTGAGCACACAAAGGGGACCAGACACGATGCAGGTGAAGCCCGGGACACCCCCCCATAGTGATGCCACTACTAACTGCAGGGCCAGATGGGCCCCTTAAAGGTACAGGCCCAGTCTCATTTGAAACCTCTGAGACCCTTGTAGTAAAGCCCCTGGCACAAGGGATATGGAGGCCAAGATCTGATGGAAACAAATCATATCACAAAGCTGTTGAAGTGGGATTAGAAATTAAGTCAAGATATAAATCAAATATATGATTTTATAAGATCATTTCACTGCTGTACACAAATAACAGGGCTCTGAGAGAGGCATGCACAAAGCGACTGCACAGCAGAATCAGCAGCAGCTTGCGCGTAAGTTTACCGTGATCAGTCTCAGTGCAACTGTTAACAGAAGCACGTTAGCAAACAGATCATATTTTAGAATTGTATCTAATGGTTATTGAAATGTTCTGCTGTGTATTTTAAACAACATTTGAATGTCTACTGTAGAATCTCCATTTGTAAATGCAACATCCTGTGGTTAAAAACAAAGTATGCAATAAAGGGAGAATTACAGGAGCAGACCTTGTCATATTCTAGACAGTACTCCTTCATTTATTAATGCCCGAATGTATGAAAATGTTTTAGTTTTCTAGCTAAACTGTAAAGCCAACTGGGGGCCAGATTACGAGTGGAGTGGTATCGTTGGCGCAAAAAGTTAAATTGAGCTTGTATTACAAGTTTAAAGTAAATGCAGACGTGTGAGCGCAAAAACGATTTACGCTAGAATGATTACTATGACCTCAGCGCTGGTTAACTTTCGCAAAACAAAAAATGTCTCAAAACACAACAAAAATACATTACAAAGTACACGTACGCTCATAATAACACTATGAGGTCGATTTAGCAAGCTGAGGCGGACAGGAGCGCACATGTCCGCTGCAGCTCACCTCTGGCAGGCTGAATTCCGCTCCCTGCCTGCGCACAGCCAATCACGCGCGGGCAGGAGATGTCAATTTCCCCGGTCGGACGAGACTGGGGAGATTGAAATTTGCCACCTAAGAGGTGGTGAAAGGTTAGGCAAGCAGCAGTCTAGTGACCGCTGCTTGTTAAATTCGGACTACAGGTTCTCTTGTGATGTGGCTATAGAGCAACAAAATACAATGAAAATGCCTGCAGTGGATAACAATAAACTAAGAGGGAAAATGAGCACTGAATCCATTTTATTAAGATAGGATTACATCGACAATCTAGACAAAATTAAGCTTTTATGGTTCATATAGGGCATGCATTTTTAAACAACTTTCCAATTTACGGTTATCAACAAAATTGCTTTGTTCTCTTGATATTCTTTTTTGAAAGCTAAATCTAGGTAGGCTCATATGCAAATGTCTAAGCCCTTGAAGGCTGCCACTTATACAGTGCATTTTGACAATTTTTCAAAGCTAGACGGTGCTAGTTCATGTGTGCCATATACCTAGCATTGTGCTCACTCCCATGGAGTTATTTATGAGTCAGCACTGATTGGCTAAAATGCAAGTCTGTCAAAAGAACTGAAATAAGGGGGCAGTCTGCAGAGGCTTAGATACAAGATAATCACAGAGGCATGGGTAATAAAGGGATTATATATATTTTTTAAACAATACAAATTCTGGAGTAGACTGTCCCTTTAAGCTCTCTTTTTTATTTATTTGTGGCATTTCTCTTGTGTATAGAGACAGCATAATTACCTAATCACTTCTTGATAGGTGACGATGGTTTAAAATTGCAGCTATAGATCACTATACTATACATCACACTACTACCAACAGAACACACACACACTGATCTGATCTCTGGTTAATTTTTAGAGCGCTAATAGCTACTGTGAGCTTGCGGTAACAAAAACCTGCCACTTGTAAAGGTTGATTTTTTTATTACGCGCCCGTAAACGGGCACATTTTCCTATTTACGGGTGCGAGATAAATTAGAGCTCCACTTATAATCTAGCCCAAAATGCTCCTCCAGCAGCCCTTATGTCTGTACTGGATTCTTCTCAAAATGACAAGCTTGCGGTACAGCCCCTGACATACCTGCAACCCACTCCTTCCCATCTCATTGTACGTATTCATGGCTTGAGATGCCTGGCTGCCATGCATACAATAATTATAACAGAACAACACTACTTGCGCTATAAATAAAATAGACCTGCACCACAATAAAACAAGGTCCCTACAACCTAGTAAAAGATTTATAAACAGATAAAAGAGGAACTGTAGGCACCTAAAAAGGATGGTCTAAAATGATCAATAAATAAACAAAACAGATTATATCTGTATAAGAATATATATAATAATATAATTATCGCATACTATAAGAAAGTCTCTTCTGAGAATAATCACAATTTAGAGGTTACATTGGCTGTACCCTATACCACACATAGGTGCTTATTTAGGTGTTTATTAGCGCCCCATAGAATCAGATATAGGTGCAGATTAGGCAATTATATTGATAGTTAGCAATTTTGTGTAATTTTTGTGCAAGTGAGAGAGATCTCATTTAACTGATTTTAACTGTGTTTTTTATATTTGTGCATGAATTAGTTACTTTTAGAAAGCTGTTTTATTAATAAAATTGTGATTATTCTCAGATGAGACTTTCTTATAGTGTGTGATAATTATATTATTAAATATATTCTTATACAGATATACTCTGTTTTGTTTATTTATTGATCACTCTAGATCAGCCTTTTTTAGGCTTTTATCTGCCATGCATACAATACACATTAGTGTGTCAGCTTTAGGGACTCATTTGCCACTACACATGAGCAGTAAATCTGCTCCTGGAAGCCAAGCAGAAAGGCTAAATACAAGGAGTGTGCTTCGCAAGATAGCAATGGCGCAAGGGATAACCATCTTATTGGGGATATTTTCTGCAGCTGAAGCCTTCACAGGAACAGGTAAATATTTCATGAAATCTTAAAGGGACAGTCAAGTCCCAAAAAAACTTTAATGATTCCAATAGGGTATGTATTTTTAAACAACTTTCCAATTTACTTTTATCACCAATTTTGCTTTGTTCTCTTGTTATTCTTAGTTGAAAGCTAAACCTAGGAGGTTCATATGCTAATTTCTTAGACCTTGAAGGCCACCTCTAATCTAAATGCATTTTCACAGTTTTTCACCACTAGAGGGCGTTAGTTCATGTGTTTCATATAGATAACAGTGAGCTCACGCACGTGAATTTACAGAGGAGTGAGCACTGATTGGCTAAAATGCAAGTCTGTCAAAAGAACTGAAATAAGGGGGCAGTCTGCAGAGGCTTAGATACAAGGTAATTACAGAGGTAAAAAGTGTATTCATTTAACTGTGTTGGTTATGCAAAACTGGGGAATAGGTAATAAAGGGATTATCTATCTTTTTAAACAACAAAAATTCTGGTGTTGATAAAGTTAGAATATACCCTTTTACATAAAGTAAATCATTATTGCACACTCTTTTAATATAAATTGCACATTTAATTACTGTCCATTTAATCTAGCTGTATTTGTAGATCTTCCCTTTATGCCAGCAAAACAGACCACTAATACAAATAGTTGATACTACATGCAATAAAATAAGTCAAAAATATTTTCCTCACAAAAAACAACTTTAGAATATAAATATGTTTGTCACATAACATTTAAAAAACATTCTAAATAGTGAAACAAATTTGCATTTTATTCCTAATGTTTTCTTTTAAATTAGGAAACCTTAATGAATAAATTTGTTTTACAATTCTCCCTCTAGCAATGAAAGGATCAAATGTCATGTTAAATGTTATTTCACTTGTCTCATAAGGAGACCGATGACTTCTGTAAATTTAGGGAAATAGGAAAAATGACTGACAGAGGTGAAATAGGCAAGGTGAGTACTCCAATTACCAGTTATAATATTGCAGTGCTATTTTTGAAGCATACAAAGTTCATAACTCACTGTAATTTATTGTGAAAGTTGAGTTGTTGTGGGAATACAAACTGGGAGGGAGAAAGAACAATGACATAGCTGCTGTACTACAATTGTTAAAGTGATGGTAAATTCACCCCAACAGTTTTACATATTATGAAAGGTCTTCTCCTAACTAGTATATCGATATGCATGTTTAGCACAAAAGTCAGCTGTACTCTAATTTATCAGCGTTTTATTCACTCTTTATTAGCTCATCTAATGCAGCCTCTCACTACGATTTTCATTTGGCTTACTTGACTGGCAGCTATTGTAGCCAATCGTAGCCTCACCATGCGCCCCATGTAAATGAATTACCGCACGCTCCCGTGCTTGGAACTCTGCCTATAATTTAAAATGCGCATGCGCGACCCTCTATGCTATTTGCGCAACATAAACCGTGATGCTGATAGTTGAATGTTAAAGGGACAGTCTAGTCAAAATTAAAAACTTTCATGATTCAGATAGGGTATGCAATTTTAAATAATTTTCTAATTTACTTTCAGCATCAAATTTTCTTTGTTCTTTTTGTATTCTTTGTTGAAAGCTAAACCTAGATAGGTTCATATGCTAATTTCTAAGCCCTTCAAGGCCGCCTCTTATCTCAGTGCATTTTGACAGTTTTCACAGCTAGACAGTTATGTGTGCCGTATAAATAACATTGTGCTCACACCTGTGGAGTTACTTATGAGAGGGCGCTGATGGGCTAAAATGCATGTCTGTCAAAAGAACTGAAATAAGGGACAGTCTGCAGAGGCTTAGATACAAGGTAATCACAGAGGTAAAAAGTGTATTAATATAACTGTATTGGTTATGCAAAACTAGGGAATGGGTAATAAAGGGATTATCTATATTTTTAAACAATAAAAATTCTGGAGTAGACTGTCCCTTTAAGGGAACATAAGAGTACAAAAAGAAAACGTTTTAATGTGTTATATGCATGCAATAATATAAATGCTCTAACTATGGGGTTGCTCACAATCCTTTAGAAAATGTATCAAATGATTTTAATGGTGATTTTCTGTAGAAAAACATTAGATACGTTTTTGTTCTAAAGGATTGTGATTGACCCCTATGTGTTTAACACATAATTAAAGTGAGCTCCAGAGCACCAGTGCTCTACTTGGACTTAGCTCAAAATATCTGGTGAGCCAGTGACATGTCCCTTTAACATCATTAAATCTAGAATTATAAAAGCATACTCACATAATATAAAGGGAAATGAAGCAAGGGCCAGCAGTAACTAATTTAAAGTAACTTAATTACCCCAAAAACAAATGGACAATCAAGGAGTTAAATCACTGTTGTGTGACACACTCACAGCTGTAATTTAACTACTTGAATAGACATAACATAGGCAAAAGTATTTTAACCCTTTGAATGATCTTGGAGCCAGTCTAAAATATTCAGTACACTGACTTTGTCAGTGACAAGAAGCTGAAGGGAAAAAAGAATATATCTCTGACTCCGGCTTCCACAAAGATTTGCAAAAGCCCAGGAACAGAACAGCTATGACCTGGCACCTTTCACCAGCCGCAGTGGCACTCAGTATTTCACAAACCTTGATTTAATATATCTAAATAATAAATAATATACTCTATATCCCAGCTTATAAAGATTCAGTAATGCACATAGCATTGCCCATCAGGTCCTAGCTGTAGGCACCTAAATAAAATCAACAGTTCTTTGTCCCTCTAGAGCAGTGCTTTCCAAACTGTGTGTCGGGACACACTAGTGTGTCGGCAGCAGTGTGTAGGTGTGTCCCTGCTTCAGCACAATTTTTTTTTAAATTTAATTTTTAAAAAAATTTTTTTTTTGTTTCTGACTTTCCGCCTGCCTGCTACCCATATCACATGGTTGACACGTGATTGATACCTAGGGGGTCTCAGATCATCTTAACCTATTGGTGCAGCTCAGTGGGAACTGAAACTATTCCCATTGGAGGATTTGGCGGCACATTGGCTCCTGACTGCACGTGTAGTCTGCTTAATTGGCTGGTGGCTGCATGTGTAGTCAGTGAGTGGGACAGCAGTGTGTTTGCAGCGTGGGCAGTAGTCAATCGCACTCACCGAGCTCTGAGGGCGGCAGCTTAAACGCTGAGCTGAAGTCAGAAGTCAGTGGGGGTTTTTTGCAACTAGCTCCCAGTAGTGCATTGCTGTTCCTGCTCTTGATATATGGATAGGAAGGGGAAGCTTAAAAGTGCGAGTGTCTAATATTCCACCAAATATTCATAAACTGAGTTCATCCCGTTAACCTCATACATCCCATTAAAATAGTAAGTAGCTATTGGTGTTGTTAAACTTTTTTTTAATTCTTGCACATACTTACTGTTACTTGTAAATACATTTTGTTATTATATCATTTATGTATGTGTCCGTATCTCTTAAAACAAGTTAGTTTAACCTCCTGTTTGCCAGTGCAACTGAATTACTGTGTCGCGAAATGACGTAGGTCTAAAAAGTGTGTCACCGACATGAAAAGTTTGGAAAGCTCTGCTCTAGAGTATTGCTCATTTAAAAAGAAAAATAATAATAATAATTTTACTTGGATGTTTTGAAAAAGGAAAAAAAAAGACATACATAACATTTCTGTTTAAATACAGCAAGAGTTACTGTCAGTGATGCAGAGGGTACAAGATAAAATTTGCCTCCCACCAAACGACGCTTTTATTTGTTTCTGTACATATATGTTTCAAAGTATCTATTTCAAAATATATTGCAAGGATGAATCAGAGTAAAACCACAATTATTACAGTACATGTCCCACACCAGTTGGATGCTTGCGGTTTATTTAAAATATATAAGCACATACTGAATTATTAAAGTATACATAACTAGGTAATATAGATCACATTTTTTCTAGAAAAAGTACTTACTATGTCATCGATATTTTTATTTGAAAAATTCAAATGAGTTATCTTCTTCAAGACATGAGGGAGGGATTCATCCTTTCGATTCCTTGCTTGATTGCTGCTTTTTGTGATTAGCTCCACTGTTAGACGCACCATTATTGTTATATAGAATTACAATACACCGAGAACAGTATCAGTTGTTATGTGAGGGTTTTCATTGCCTAGGAATCGATATGAGAAAGAAGAAGACATGTAGTGAATTTAAGGTATGTGTACAATAAAAACTATGACATTTCCTATTACTGAGACTCAGCCAGACTGCTTCAGTGTTAAAGGGCTTATAACAATTACTTTAACAGCTGAATTCTTAAAAGCATCAGTAGAATTGATTTATTACATAATTTAAAGATTTACACAAAAATAAATTACTAATTCATGACACATTAAAGGGGCAGTATACACCCATTTTTATGTAACTGCATGTAATAGACACTACTATGAATAATAATATGCACAGATACTGATAAACAAATCCAGTATAAAATCTTTTAAAAACTTATTTAGAAGCTCCCAATTTAGCACTGCTGGTGAGATTAGCCTGAGACACCCACTGAAAAGGGCTAATAGCAGAACCACCCCTCCCCCAGATATGAAAAGACCCATTATACAAACAGAAGCAATCTGGAGTTTGTATACATCAGTATACATCTAAAACGTTGGGGCTTGGTTAGGAGTCTGAAAATCAACACAATGTTATATAAAAATAAGCAAAACTATACATTGTTACAAAACACTCCCAGATAGGCTATATAAATGGATCATCTACAAAACATTTATGCAAAGACAAATCTAGTGTACAATGTCCCTTTAAGTCAGAATTAACCTTGCATAGTTTAGATAGAGCACAATTTATCATTTACTTTTATTATCAAATTTAATTCTCTTTGTTTCCTTTATTGAAAACCATACCTAGATAGGCTCATGATTATGCATCACTCAATAGCAGCAGTGCTTGCAACAATGTTTGTAGAAATGTTATGCATTGTGGCAACTATTGGCTGCCATAGAGTGCTAAAGACATGCACAATCCTGAGCCTACCAAGGTTTACTTTTCAACAAAAGAGACTAAGAAAATGAAGCTAAATTTTAAAAAGTAAATCTGGATTATTTTTTTTTAATTACATGCACTATCTGAATTGTGAATGTTTAATTTTGACTTTTTAAGGGCCATAAAAGACCAAAAAAATGACACACTCAGTTGTGTAACTAGTGCTGCTGATTGTATCTGCGTTAGTTTCTGCTCAGGACCAGAAGTGCTCTGCGAGTCCGGAGCAGTACTTCTACTGTGTGTTAAACCCCTTTGCAGGAGTTAAACACATAGTAGTGAAGAGTCACTTGCTTTAAAGGGACACTCAACCCCAATTTTTTATTTTGTGATTCAGATAGCGCATGCAATTTTAAGCAACTTTCTAATTTACTCCTATTATCATTTTTTCTTCGTTCTCTTGCTATCTTTATATGAAAAAGAAGGCATCTAAGCTTTTTTCTTGGTTCAGACTCTGGACAGCACTTTTTTATTGGTGGATGAATTTATCCACCAATCAGCAAGGACAACCCAGGTTGTTTACCAAAAATGGGCCAGCATCTAAACTTACATTCTTGCATTTCAAATAAAGATACCAAGAGAATAAAGAAAATTTGATAATAGGAGTAAATTAGAAAGTTGTTAAAATTTGGGTTTAGTATCTCTTTAATAGCGCTGTAAAATTTTATGTTAAATATCTAAAAAGCTGACATGCATAGTTTTTTTTTTGTTTTTTTTTAACCACAAAATCATATTCGTGTCCCTTTAATAAACCAAAATATATTAACAAATAATAAGTGGCAGTGGATCTCGTATGATAATAATTATTATGGCTGAAAATCATAAAATATTTTTTTCAGGAATAAGCCAGCTTGAGTTAAAAAAAAAAAGTGATCATTAAATAAGAAAAACTGAGGTGGATATCATAAAAAAATCTAAACGAAACCGAATACTAAAGTTGCAACTGAGAATCAAGTAGTGTTCAGAAACCTGATACTGGGTACTGGATTAACAATTAGCGTACACCACAAACTTAGAGTTTCTAACTAAACGGTACAGACAGAATGTGTTAAACTGCGATATAATATTAAAGGGCTAAACGCTCAAAGTTGAAGTGTGCATTGGTGCATTTAAATTTTAAATAAAAGCATTTTTGTGATATACTCCATTAGCAAAAATGCTTCTACTAAAAATGATTACTGTTTGAGCGACATATGCACATATGCTACCTGTGTCCAGAGGATCAGGATTCACACACTATGGAGTAGATTTACTTAGGGTTGAGCAAATATGATTCGCTTTAGTGAATCATGTCTGCTCTACCTCGCTAAATGCCGATAGCTTACGCTGTCGTCATTTATCATTGCACAAGCATTTCTAGTTAAATGCTTGTGCAATGCCGCCCCCTGCTCAAGGGCGGCCAATCGGATGGGGATGATTTTAGTTCACCGCGGTCTTACGATCGCTGCTTCTCAACTTACATTTCAGGCGAGCATGGAACGATGGTGGTAGGAAGCCGCATCCGCTGCTTAATAAATCTACGCCTATGCCTGCTCAGAGAGCTGGCGATGTTTGTATTGCATCAGTGAAGTCATATAAGCCACTGCGGACTCCCTAAGAAGGTCTAAGGTTTGATTGCACAGGGCACTCACACCATGGGGTCAATTTATTAATGTGCACTGCATGTGTTGGCATTTATCATTGCACCAGCAGTTCTTGTGAACTGCTGGTGCAAGCCGCCCCCTGCAGATTCAGGGCCAATTGGCCGCTAGCAGCGGGTGTCAATCAACCCGATCGTAATCGTTTGGGTTGATTTCTGTCTTCCGCCTCAGAGCAGGCGTACAGGTTATGGAGCAGCCATCTTTAGAGCGCTGCTTTATAACTTCTGTTTCCGGTGAACCTGAAGGCTCGCCGGAAACACAGGGCATCACGCTCCGTACGGAGTTTGATAAATTGACCCCTATATGTGTATATGCAGCTGAAAAACAGTAATAACTTTACTAGGCGCATTTTTGCTAATGTAAATATATGGAAAAAAATGCTTCTATTCCAAATTTAAATGCAGGCATTCACATCTAAATTCAGACATTTCTACAGCAAAACAGATCTAAGATCTAAGGTTAAATTTAAAAGGACACAAAAGTGCTAAAAGAAAATGTTGTTTTATTATTCAACTATTGTTTATATACAACTATGTGTTCAACCCTTGCAAAGGAGGTTAAACGTGCGTGCAAGAGCAGGGAATATCGGTCACCTTGAATGAGCTAGTGTCAGGGTGATTTATTTTGCCACCTCTGAGGTGATGAAGAGGCAAAAGAAGCAGTTTCTGCTTCTTAAATTTGTGGCTACAGCGAGCCTGCTCTGTATAGCCTCAAAAGATGCAAATGCCGCTAAATAAATCTATCCCAAGAAGACTAATTTTAGATAACACTTTTCTAGTAAATGCAATATTAAAGTGAATGTAAATTCTTGTGCAGCGTTAAAGGGACACTGAACCCAAATTTTTTTCTTTTGTGATTCAGATAGAGCGTGCAATTTTAAGCAACTTTCTAATTTACTCCTATTATCAATTTTACTTCGTTCTCTTGCTATCTTTATTTGAAAAAGAAGGCATCTAAGCTTTTTTTTTTTGGTTCAGACCTCTGGACAGCACTTATTTATTGGTGGATGAACTCATCTACCAATCAGCAAGAAAAACCTAGATTGTTCACCAAAAATGGGCCGGCATCTAAACTTACATTCTTGCATTTCAAATAAAGATAGCAGGAGAATGAAGAAAATTTGATAATAGGAGTAAATTAGAAAGTTGCTTAAAGTGAAGGTAAATTTTTCACCTGTGCCACATATCTATGTAATATTTATCAGTAATATTACAGTTTCGCTATGTTTTTTTTAACCCCTTAATGACCACAGCACTTTTCCATTTTCTGTCCGTTTGGGACCAAGGCTATTTTTACATTTTTGCGGTGTTTGTGTTTAGCTGTAATTTTCTTCTTACTCATTTACTGTACCCACACATATTATATACCGTTTTTCTCGCCATTAAATGGACTTTCTAAAGATACCATTATTTTCATCATATCTTATAATTTACTGTAAAAAAATGATAAAATATGAGGAAAAATGGAAAAAAACACACTTTTTCTAACTTTGAGCCCCAAAATCTGTTACATATCTACAACCACCAAAAAACACCCATGCTAAATAGTTTCTAAATTTTGTCCTGAGATTAGAAATACCCAATGTTTACATGTTCTTTGCTTTTTTTGCAAGTTATAGGGCCATAAATACAAGTAGCACTTTGCTATTTCCAAACCATTTTTTTCCAAAATTAGTGCTAGTTACATTAGAACACTAATATCTTTCAGGAATCCCTGAATATCCCTTGACATGTATATATATTTTTTTAGAAGACATCCCAAAATATTGATCTAGGCCCATTTTGGTATATTTCATACCACCATTTCACCGCCAAATGCGATCAAATACAAAAAATCGTTCACTTTTTCACAAACTTTCGGTTTCTCACTGAAATTATTTACAAACAACTTGTGCAATTATGGCATAAATGGTTGTAAATTCTTCTCTGGGATCCCCTTTGTTCAGAAATAGCAGACATATATGGCTTTGGCGTTGCTTTTTGGTAATTAGAAGGCCGCTAAATGCTACTGCGCACCACAAGTGTATTATGCCCAGCAGTTAAGGGGTTAATTAGGGAGCTTTTAGGGAGCTTGTAGGGTTAATTTTAGCTTTAGTGTAGTGTAGTAGACAACCCCAAGTATTGATCTAGGCACATTTTGGTATATTTCATGCCACCATTTCACCGCCAAATGCGATCAAATTAAAAAAAACGTAAATTTTTTCACAATTTTAGGTTTCTCACTGAAATCATTTACAAACAGCTTGTGAAATTATGGCACAAATGGTTGTAAATGCTTGTCTGGGATCCCCTTTGTTCAGAAATAGCAGACATATATGACTTTGGCGTTGCTTTCTGGTAATTAGAAGGCCGCTAAATCCTGCTGCGCCTCACACGTGTATTATGGCTAGCAGTGAAGGGGTTAATTAGGGAGTTTGTAGGGAGCTTGCAGGGTTAATTTTAGCTTTAGTGTAGAGATCAGCCTCCCATCTGACACATCCCACCCCCTGATCCCTCCCAAACAGCTCCCTTCCCTCCCCCACCCCACAATTGTCCCCGCCATCTTAAGTACTGGCAGAAAGTCTGCCAGTACTAAAATAAAAGGGTTTTAAAAAAATAAATATTTTTTTAGCATATTTACATATGCTACTGTGTAGGATCCCCCCCTTAGCCCCCAACCTCCCTGATCCCCCCCAAAACCGCTCTCTAACCCTCCCCTCTGCCTTATTGGGGGCCATCTTGGGTACTGGCAGCTGTCTGCCAGTACCCAGTTTGCAATAAAAAGTGCTTTTTTTTTGTTTTTTGTTTTTTTCTGTAGTGTAGCTTTGTAGCTTCCCCCCCCCCCACACAGACAAACCCCCACCACCTTGCTGATCGTTTTTTTTTTTACATTATTTACATTTTTTTTACATTTTTTATTTCAGCATTTTCTGTAGTGTAGCGGTTCCCACCCGCTCCCTCCCCGTGCACGCGCCCGCCCCCACCCTCCCGTGCACGCGCGTGCCCCCAGCCACTCCCGCCCACGATCCCGCCCCCCTTCACACAACCAGGGCCATCGATGGCCGCCACCCGCCTCCCGATCCGGCTCCCACCCACCAACGCAGTAAGCCACCGATCTCCGGTGCAGAGAGGGCCACAGAGTGGCTCTCTCTGCACCGGATGGCTTAAAAAGGTTATTGCAGGATGCCTCCATATCGAGGCATCACTGCAATAACCGGAAAGCATCTGGAAGCGAGCAGGATCGCTTCCAGCTGCTTTCCACACTGAGGACGTGCAAGGTACATTCTCAGGCGTTAACTGCATTTTTTCTGAGGACGTACCCTGCACGTCCTCAGTCGTTAAGGGGTTAATAATACACTTTATATTTTTATCATTTAGTTCCCTACCGTTATCGCCGTCGCTCCTCCCACCCTCCTCTTCCTGTATTTTCTATCCATTACGTATAGAACGGTCACACCCGCTCTATACGTAGTGTAAATGCGCGTTCACGTTAAATTCAACGATTGCGCATGCGCTAATCGCCGATCCGGATAAAAATGCGCATGCGATATTAATCAGGCAGCATTTTAAACGTGCATGCGTCAACCTAATTTGCTACATAGTAGGAGCAGCAAGTAGGAGCAGCCATCTCAAATGCGAACTATCTTGGCACCAAACGAGAATTAGCTGTGCGCATGCGAAATTGTGAACGAGCAACGGAGATAATCATGTTTAGATTAGATTCGGCGCATGCACAATAGGTTACAGCCCTGTATAACGTAGCTTAACGGCCGCCGATCGGCCAGAAGGGCAATTGGAGGATGAGAAAAACGTGACCAGGAAGTCAATTGCGGTATCAACAACGGGTTGAATTTCAGACAAAAAAAATATGAGTTTAGATGCAACGAAAAAGGTATTTATTTATTTGTGAGAGCAAAACGATGAATGAAAGTCCTATTGTTTTTAGATTAATTGTGTAAATGTGCAGAGCAGAACCACTAAGTTTACCTTCACTTTAAAGGGACACTGAACCCAAATTTTTTCTTTCGTGATTCAGATAGAGCATGACATTTTAAGCAACTTTCTAATTTACTCCTATTATCAAATTTTCTTCATTCTCTTGGTATCTTTATTTGAAATGCAAGAATGTAAGTTTAGATGCTGGCCCATTTTTGGTGAACAACCTGGGTTGTCCTTGCCGATTGGTGGATAAATTCATCGAGAATAGAAGAATCTAATAGTGCGCTAGGTGTTTAGAATATCAAACTCCTTACAGAAAAAATAGATCCTTCGTTCTATTTAGGGATAGTGTACAAGAGAAAGGGTTGTAAGGGCGCTCAAAGCTAAAGATATCAAACTAAAAAATAATAATAAATAATAATAAAAATATATACAGCAATATACTGAATATCAGAAACCACCAAAAAAGGTTTAAGGTAATTTAATCATGAAGTACAATAAAAATATATAATATATACATATAGAGACGTCTCTTTAAAAGTCAGTGACCATACAGAATATATGAAACATAAAGGTTAGGATCTAGACATGCAATTGGTGTCTAAACATAAAGTGCCCCTGTACGCCTCAGCTCGCCTGTGGCGGAGCGAAATTACCTTCAGGAATTCGCCATTGCACACTAGCGCAATATTGCGCTCGCGTGCAATCCCGCCCCCTGCCTGCACACGGCCAATCAAGCGCATGCAGGAGCTGTCAATCTCCTCATTCTGGCTAGACCGAGGAGATTGAATTTCGCCACCTTAGAGGTGGCGAAGAGGTTAGGGAAGCGGCGGTCTAGTGACCGCTGCTTGATAAATTACGGCGAGCAAGTTCTTGTGAGAACTTGCAGCCGTAGGGCTTTAATAAATCTAGCCCTTACTATCAAAGTAAGTAGAAATAAAGGGTCTGAGTACCTTTATTTTATTTTTAGGATCAATCATTATGTTATAGTATGTAAAACTAGCATATTTGTAAAATTATCTATAGAACGAGTGTTTAACACTATATTTAAAATATAAATTATTTTCAATATACAATATTTATCTGATTAGACATTAAATAATGTTTAATTCATTTAATACATACAATAAATATTTGTGTGGGGGGGGATATAAGGTTTCATTGTCACTAGTTATTTGTCAGCTAACAGTTTGTGCACTAACATGAGCTAAAATAGCTGTGGTTTGTGGGGTTATTGTTACAATATATTTTTACATAGTATTTTACATTTTACATAGTACAATATATTTTAAAAATAAATATTAAAATATAATTATGAAAGGGTTTTATAATTAAGTTTTGTTAAGGCTTTCAACCATTACAGTCAATAGGTATGAACACTGCGGCATACTATACATACACACATGTTCAGTTCCAGAGGTATAACGCAACTACTCGGAATATAACAATATTTATACTGCGTGAAAACGTTCTCCCAGTCTAATCCAGAGATGACAGCGCTGCTGCTCTTCCGCTCTAATCCGAACCGTTACTCACCTGGTTGTAGTCGTTTCCTTCGCAGTGCAAGCTACGGGCAGTCTCGTGTCCCCCCAACAAGCTCTGTTTACGCTGCCAGGCTAGTCGTCTGTTGCTATGGTATCAGAACGCCACTTGCTGTCCCAGATATCGCGAAGTTTGCTTCACATCCGCACTTTCTTTCGTGTACTTTATAGAATGCCTATTCGCAGGTGACGATACATTTTTCTTTATTTGAATAAATGCGCTTCATTTACAACTATATAGACTGTAGTACAGACACGGAAATTACATTATCAGTGGCGCGGCGGACAGGTAACTCGCAGTGTGAAAGGTCAAGAAACCCGTTGACACCCTTAGCTTGTTTCCCTCTAAAAACCAATACCGCTGACATGTCATAAGATTGAAATGGCCCTGTAGCTCATTTAGAATCCACATAGAGTTGACACCAACCATTCTGTAGGTTATTGTGCCGCTCATCAGCACTGTAAATTTTCGTCCCTGCACACCCTTTACCACATGTAACATATATTACCCAGGAAAACAGCCAAGATGACAAGCCTACCATGTAGGCAGTGGTACTAAGCCACAGCATACCTGTGTCCTGCAGCCCTACTTTATCCATATAGGAACACCTGTCAGACATCAAATTAAACCCATGATTTATGAAGAACATACAATTTTAAAAACTTTCCAATTTACTTCTATTATCAAATTTGTTTCATTCTATTGGTATCATTTGTTGAAGGAGCAGCAATGCATTACTAGTTTCTAACTGAGCAAATGGGTGAGCTAATGACAATCAGTATATATATGCAGCTACCAATCAGCAGCTAGAACCTAGGTTCTTTGCTGTTCCTGAGCTTACCTAGATAAACCTTTCAGCAAAGGATAACAACAGAAGGAAGCAAATTAAATAATAGTAAATTGGAAAGTTGTTTAAAATTGTATGCTCTGTCTAAATCATGAATGTCTAATTATGACTTTACTCTCCCTTTAAGCAGATCAAAAATGTGCAGAAGTAGCGAGAGGGGTAGATCTCTGGGCCTGGATGCTAAACTACTTAACATCAAGGCAGAATTGTGACATTTGGTGTGCTAATGTATGTGAAGAGGAGGTCACACCTAAAGCCATGCCACCTGTTTGTACTGGGGCTCTTTAATCACAGCAAAGATTTTTCAAAAAAAATAAAAATAATAATAAAGCAGACATTTATGTGTCTTTCTTAACATATGTTTTACCATTCCATTACTACCCCAGGCCACCAGTCTGTCCACCCCTGGGCATTATATCAGGATATCCTTCAGCCAAGCAAACTGTTTAATAACCCATTTTCCACCAGGGACCTTGGAACCTTGAAATGTCCATTACCAGGGCTTTTACAACAATATAACAAACACAAAATCCAAATATCTAAAGATCTCTGGGCTGGCGAGATTATTTAAGAATGCTTCCCAGTACTTCTATTTTCCTGGTGGATTATCTAAAGCCACCTTTTACCCTGAAAACAGGGCATCTCACTAAGGGGCGTATACTGCATTTTCGTAAGGGAAAAAGATGCATACATTACAAAAGTGCAGGATGCTAATCACAATTTAAAAATTTTACAAAACTTATAACTTAACCATTTACACGTAAATATGCAGCAAATTTTTTTTTTTATTGTTAAAGGTACATGAAACCCAAAAAAATTATTTCATGATTCAGATAGAGAAAACAATTTTAAACAACTTTCTAATTTACTTCTATTATTTATTTATTTATTTATTATCGGTTATTTGTAGAGCGCCAACAGATTCTGCAGCGCTAATCTGTTTCATTCTCTTGGTATCATTTGTTGAAGGAGCAGCAATGCACTACTAGTTTCTAACTGAACACATGGGTGAGCCAATCACATTCAATATATATATGCACTGTAGCCACCAATCAACAGCTAGAACCTAGTTTCTCTGCTGCTCATGAACTTGCCTAGATAAACCTTTCAGCAAATGATAACAAGAGAAGGAACAAATTAAATAATAGAAGTAAATTTGAAAGTTGTTTAAAATTGTATTCTCTATCTGAATCATGAAAGAAATTTTGGGGTTTCATGCCCCTTTAAGGTGTATCAAAAATCCTAACAAAATTGTTCACCAAAAATAGAATTTTATCAAAACATAAAATTTGTATGTAAATTAAATTATATCAAATATGCACAGCTTAATTCGTAATTTAAGTATGTGCGAAAAACCTATAGAAATTCGTACTTATAAGTACAAAATACAAAGCGTAATTGTTATTTTATTGTAAAATGAGCCAAACATGGGCCTTTTTATGTGTGTATGAAATTGTCCCTTAAATTCAAGCGTAATTATTTACACCCTACAGATCACTCTGTTTTCTAGCAATCTAAAAATTGGCAAGGTTGTGACAAAATATACGCAAAATACTTAATAGAAAAACACATGCGCACAAAGATAAAGATGATTGTAAGATGATATACCCAGAAAGCAGCGCAATGTGATTTGTTTCTGATGCAGGGTTTAATTTTTAAAGTTTGCCCCTACTCACTGCTAACTTCACTCTCCAAAGTGAAGATTCCTCCAGGGCTGTGCATTCAGATCCTTCGTGAGGATCCAAATACGGAAGTAAGCAGCAGCTTATTCAGATCTTAGTGTAGGGATCTTTTACAGGGATCAAACCGGCTACGAAAATATCTAAAGGGCACATGCCACTGTTTACTTCCGCATTATGATCCTTACGAAGGATCCAAATGCACATCCCTAGTTTCCCTTTCCAGACAGTTAAATTACTTTCTATAGAAGACATCTCACCTCGAGGGCGGCCCCTGTGCGGGTCATCATGAAAAACTAAGTCAGAACCAGTGAAGTTTAGATAAACGGCCATAGTCTTTGTACTGCCATTTCCTATTCAGCTAGATTTTAGAGCATAGTTTAGCATACCTATAAACACATATGTGCAGTCATAATTAAAGGGATAGGAAAGTAAAAAAATAAACTTGCTTAATTCAGATAGAGCATGTCATTTTAAGACACTTAAATTCACTTCTATTTTTAAATCTGCTTTGTGCTCTTGGTATTCCTTGTTGAAAAAGAATACGCACATATCCTACACTAGATTGTTACCTGCACACATTTGTCTCTTGTGCTAACTAGATGTGTTTAGCTAGCTGCTAATAGTGCAATGCTGTTCCTTCAGCAAAGGATAACAAGATAATAACTTGGATATGTTCTATCCAAGTAATGAAAGAAAATGGTGGGGTTTCCTGTCCCTTTAACTGCCTGTGTTATGGGTTTTTGTTGCCAAGCATGTACTCACTGTCATATTTGGACAAACAATTGTTTACATGCAAAAGTGCTTCCTTTTAAAGTTATTACTGCTTCAGTGCTAAGTTGTATAGTGCATGTGATCTGCACATCCAACAAATGTATATGCTCTGAGTGTCTTTGATATTGGATGACATTTCCTAGCCGACACTTAGACTTGGAGTATTTGCACAGAGGCGGCAGGATGTGAACACTTATAAAAAGGGTGACAGTAAAATTACCTGTGACAAACTATATACAAAAATATGTTGCAAAGAAACAAGACACATTATTTTTTTAAATAATATATGACTTTGATTTCTCTGTTTTGTTCCAAAATTTCTGTAGTCAGGGATACGGAACCTTAAATAAATTCCTGAAAACTCATATTATTGTTCTGGTTCATAGATCCAAAGCATGTTTGTCATGAGCTGAGATATGCATGATTGTCTCTCAGTTTTTTAATTATTTAAGAGTTTTTAAATCAATAATATTGTTGTTGTTAGGAGTCCTTAGGAAAGAGACCTCTGCCTACTGGTTTACAAAGAGATAAAATGGGGCTCTCACAGATAGTGCACTCATAAATTACCATATGGGCCTCTTTCTTTCTTAAGATAGGCATTCTTCTGTGATGTCTTTGTGAGGTCATGAATTATGAGATATACATTATTTCTTTGTGCATATACCATATTTCTTTGTGAAATAAGGTTATCTGTGCTTTACGATTATAAAAGTTTAAAAACAAAGCTCTCTCTGTAGTTTCAGCAAATACAAGTTCAGTCAGCCATCTTTATTCAGGAGAGATGCAAACAATACAATACAAGCTTCCCCCAGCCAAGATTTCATTTCTCTCTGTCATATTTAAAAAGTGATGGTAAAACAAAGAATTAACATAAAAAACATTTTTTATATTCCTTTTCAATTACCCTCTGGCCACCTATCAATCAGTTACTTTTTACTACACTTTGTGTTACAAACAATAGGATCAGCACCAGGTCCAAACTAGAACTGCCTCCAGAAAAAAAATTATTATGTAAAAAATGAAAATAGGCGGGTCTCGTAGACTCTCACCACCATAAAAGAAATCAATTCATCAGGTAAGCATACATTTTGTTTTCTTTCATAAGGTGGTGAGAGTCCATGAGCCATTACTCCTCGGAACTAATACCCAAGCTGTGAAGTCCATGAGTAATTAGGCGGGACAAAAGGCAGACACCTAATTTTTTAAGGCAGGCACCTAGTTACCAGACCTTGCTGCCTGATGGACTTTCTTACCAAACACATTAAAGTGGTAGAATTTGGAGAAAGTGTGTTGCTGTCTTGCAAATGTATTCAATATAAGTCTCATTCTTCTAAAGCACTGGTTTTCAAACCTGTCCTTAGGCCTCCCTAACAGTCCACATTTTCAGGATATCTGAGCTATAGCACATATGGAATAATCAGCTGCTTAGTAAACAGGGTTATTTTACCTGCTCTTATCCAAGGTAATCCTGAAAACCTGGCCTGTTGGGGACGCATGAGGACAGGTTTGAAAACCAGTGTTCTAAAGAAATGGACGAAACCCTCTGACCTTTACGTGAACAAAGAGACAAACAAATTAAAGGAATCTCTAAAGACCTGTGTCATTTAAAAGTAGAATTCTAATGCTCTTACAATATCTAAATTAAGTAAGAGGCCATCAAATTCATTTTTTGGATAAGGACAAGGAGATGGGCTATAATCTCCTGATTGATGTTACCAGAGAAATCACTTTAGGCAAAAAATCATATTTCCAAAGCATGCAGTTTATAAAAAATAGAAACCTGTACCGCTTGTAAAAAAAACAAATAATGTTCCAAAGAGGAAAAATTATTTTAGATGCTGGATATATCCTGACTAAGCCTGAACAAAGCCTAGATGTCAAGGCATTTAGCAATTTTCCCGTAGTATGAAACAGAAAAAGACGAAATATGACTCTTTAAAGAATTAGCAGATAAGTCATTGGGGTCAATTTATCAAACTCCGTATGAAGTTTGATGCCCCTTGTTTCCGGCGAGCCTGAACAGAAGTTATGAAGCAGCGGTCTAAATACCGCTGCTCCATAACTTGTACACCTGCTCTGAGGCGGCGGACAAAAAATCAACCCGATCGAATATGATCGGGTTGATTGACACCCCCTGCTAGTGGCTGATTGGCCGCGAATCTGCAGGGGGCGGCATTGCACCAGCAGTTCACAATAACTGCTGGTGCAATGATAAATGCCGACAGGGTATGCTGTCGGCATTTATCGATGTGCAGCAAACATGATACACTACATCGTATCATGTCCGCTCGCACTTACATAAATATACCCTATTATCCGAACTGACTTGGAAAAAGAAGAAATCTTGGAATTTTAAAAGAATGCCAGCTAAAATCCTGGTTTTCATAGCAGGAAATAAACAACTTTCAAAATCATTTGAGAAATTTTACTTAAAATAGCATTAGGAGTTCAATACAGCATAAAAGTAACCTAAAATAGGTATTAAATCTCTAATCCACATGATATCTTGATGATTGGAAAAAGCTTGACATCTGAATCAGATTTGCAAACCCAAGTTCTGCAGGGCCTGACTGGAGCAGTCATATTAATGAATTATATTCCATTCAAACTATGACTCTTGGAAACATAAGTCATCAGACCCCATTGTTCCACGCTCTAGTAGAAAACTACTTTAAGGAGAAAACAAATATAAATTATCTGCTAAGAAAATCTGCTTCCCAGATTTCCTTCCTGTAAAGCAAAATATAGAAAGAAAATTGTGTCTAATCAAAAAAATCTTGAGATTTCCTTCATTGATAAGGAACTGCAAGCTCCCTATTGATAGTGGAGATAAGCTACAACTGTAACATTGTCTGAATGAAAAGGACAGAAGAGGACAGCTCTAAAGGGACCTGCAGATTGCACGTCCAAGAATCGTCTCCTGAGGAAATCAAACTCTCTGTTCTCTCATGGACCCCCAGAGTGAATCCCAATCCAATAGAATGGAGTCTGCAAACATTATTTTCCAAGTTAGTGGAATAAAGGATGCACCCAGTAAAACAGTTTTGAAAAATATCCAGTGGAACAAAAATTGCCTCCCTAAAGAATTTTAAAGGATTATATAGTTGAGTGAAAATGTTGGCATAATCGTCAAAACATGCAAAGTGTAAGAGGTCTCATATGAAACTGTGCAGAAGGAGGAACATCTGATGCTGCAATCATCAGACCTAACACTTCCATACATTGAGCTACAGATGGCTTGAAAATTTAGTGTAGTTCTGAGCAAACTGACTGTAAGTTTAATTCCTGATCCGTTAAAAAAAAGCTGCATAGTCACTGAGTCTATAATGAAATTAATATTTATTACAGACAAGAGAATTCCTAGAACCTTTTTAAAAATTCTGGGAGCTGTAGGTAAACCAAATCAAAGAGCCACAAATTGAAAAAGTTTGCCCTGAAAGACAAATCTTAGAACTGGAAATGGTCTCCTTCAAATTAAATGTTGACATAAATTGACCCTATAGAATAAGGGCTAGAATTGCCCAGATTGTTACTGTTTTGAAAATATGAACTCTGAGAAATTCGATTAAAGTAATTAAGTCCAGAATTGGTACAAAAAGTCCTTAGGGTGGAATAAAATCCTTAACTTAGCTAAAATTCGGAAAGTCTTTTGGAACATGAGACAGAAGACACCTTCCTCAAAAATAATTAAACAAAAAATCAGTCCTCAGGTGACAATGCAGTTAGGGGTCCGACAGGTATAGAATCCAAATAACTTGTCTGGGTCGGTAACAGAAGGACAGGCCAGGAACAAGATTGCCAGGGTTTACATATGAAAATAACCAAGCACTGTAATGCTCGTGGGATACTCCTCTATCAGACCGAACTCGGCCAGTAGTCTTGTTATCCCGGCGTCGAGCCAGAATGATAGGGAATATCCCAGAGCAGAGAAAGTTAGTAAGATGAGGAAGGCGGCATTCACCACAGGCAGGACAGTCCCCAGCGGCAACAGCAGAGCAGTCCAAGGCAAATCACTAGAATGGTCAGACAGGCAGGGCTTGGCAACAGTAAAGTAATCCAAGGGCAAACCACTAGAATGGTCAGGCAGGCAGGGTTTGGCAACAGTAAAGCAGTCCAAGGGCAAACCACTAGAATGGTCAGGCAGGCAGGGTTTGGCAACAAAGAGGCAATCCAGAACAACAGGGGTTAATAAGCAGAGTAGTCAGACAAGCAGAGTTCAGCAGCAGTATATCAATTCAGCAATTTAGGGGTTAAACAGGCAGAGTAGTCAGATAAGCAGAGTTCAGCAGCAGTATATCAATCCAGCCATTTAGGTGTTAAACAGGCAGAGTAGTCAGACAGGCAGGGTTCATACACAAATAGGCTAATTGAAGCAACGATCTATCACACCCAGGAGCACACAAAGTAACACCTATACTTGGGCAGTGACAGATCATTGTGACAGGACTTACATAGGCGCAGGATTCGCGCCACAGGCATCCGGACCAGCATCAGGGAGAGAGGAGCGTGCGGCAATGACGTCAGCGCCACACGCATCCGGACCCGACACAACCCCTGGCAACGAGCAGGGAAGGAGATGCCGCACCTCTAGCAACAGCTAGAGCGGCGCGGCGTGACAAGCACTGAATGGGAGACAGAGAAGACTTATAACACCTCTCATTCAGGCTTGGTGCCAAAGATACAGCAGAGGTCACTTTCAATAGGGAATGCATAAACATCACTCTCCTTAGCGCATATGCAGATCCATAAAGATTCAGAACAGGCATTGCACACAGCACTGCCTTGAGTTCTCACAGCCTTAGACCATTCAGAAAGACTGTGTCCACCAGTCCTGGCAGCCACAATAGTGTGAATCCAAACATGCTCCAGGACCCGACACCTAGTAAGTGTAGCACAGTCCTCAGGAAGACGGCAAGGCGGACAACAAAGACATTTGAATCAGATCTGCATCTCCTGCAAGGCCAAACCAGAGCAATTGTCTGATTCTGGCTATCATCCTGGATAGCAAACACAAAACAAGAAAATATGTAGACCAGCTTGAACAACAAGGGATCCCAAGACCTAGCACAATATCGGAGAAGCTTGTGATTTAAGGAGGAGGTCTTTTAGATATATCTCTGGTAAGCCCCAGCAGTTTGGTCGAAAACCTCCTGATTCAGAGATCATTCTCCTGGATGAAGGCACTGGTGACAGAGAAGGTCCACCCCCACTCATGTCATCTGAGAATGTGGGACACTTTGTTCATTGCCAGTGCACTGCATGATCCCCCTGGTGATTGATATAAGCCTCTGCTGTGACATTATCTGACTGGAATCAAATAAAGTATTCCTATCTGAGGTTAGGCCAACTTTGAAGAGCCTTGATGATACGTTGAGTTCCAGAATGTTTACTGATAATATTGCCTCCCAAGGAGACTAAAGTCTCTAAGAGCCCAAAACTGCACTCTAACCTGTAACGCTGACATCTGTGGTGAGCACTATCCATGTTGGCCAAAGAAGAGAGGCCCCATGAACAAGGTACTAGTGAGTCTGCCACCATGATAAAAAATACCTGGTCTTGAAGCCAAATAGGATCTTCTGATACAGATCCTTGTAGTATCCATTCCACAGTTATAACATCCTCAATTGGAGAGGCTGCAAATTAAATCTGGCAAAAGGGACTGCATCTTAAGCAGCAACCATGAGGCCCACAGCGTCCATGCATTGAGCAATGGAAAGGAAGACAATTGAGTTGAAGCTCAAACATGCCTGCTGCAGTCTTAATCTACCTAGAACCTCTGGCTTATTTCTAAGTCTGGAATAAGAGTGATGTCGCCTGTTATTTCCAGTTCCTATCAAAACACACACACACATATATATATATATATATATATATATATATATATATATATATATAACAGGGGTTGAAAATAATCCCCCCAAAATTTACTAGTACTAGTTTATTAGTACACTATAAATTTTGGAGTCACTATATGCTAAACTTGAATACACGTTTACACAATTTTTTGGGGTGTAATAAAATGAATGTCTTTATCCAAACTCCTAAATTATAAATGAAAAATAGAAGGAGCAAATCGTTTTAATTATTATTTATTGCTTTCTTTATTTAATCTGCTGCATTTTACAGTTAAAATTAAGCACAAAAGAACAAACCTTTAAATAAAAAAACTAAAACTAACACTACATTACCTAAAATAAGCAAAATAAACATTCCTCTATTGTTACTACTGGCAAAACATTTAACTCTTCCTATTAGTAGGAGGACTTTGCACAGAAAGTGTTAACTCAGAGCACATTGACATTAATGAGATACCTTATTCTTTGCTGCTGTTAAAAAGGTGGTGAGAGTGGAAATCCCCCTACATGGCTCATAGCACATACACACACAGCATGGCGTTACCTCATGCAAAACTTTCTGCCTTACAAGAAACACTTTCAGTGGAACTATACTGAGAGGGAAATAGTGAACTATAAATTCCAGAATGCTATGTAACTCCCAGAATACTTCTTCCTCTAAAATGGATCAACATTCAGAGGAATTAAAAGAAAAAAAGGACATTCAATTGTCTTTTTATCTGCAGTTTGTACACCAGTTAGGGAGGAAAATCCAGGGCGACATAATAAAAGAACACTTGGCAAGGTTGCCCTCTGTCCCCCACACTTTTTATATTAACTATGGAGGTTCTGGCATCTTATGTCAGAAAGAATCAAAACATAAAAGGAATTCAGGTGGGTCCACATGACCTCAAAATCGCCCTATACGCTGATGACGTATTATTTACAATCACATCATCTACACACTCCAGCCCAGAATTTCTGAAAGAAATTTCCACATTTGGAAGGTACTCCAATTTTGCTGTTAACATGCGAAAGATGGAGATATTAAAAATCTCACTCACCAAATCAGAGTCCGAGAAACTACACACACTTTGTGCATTACAGCTATGGTCAGACACAATAAAATACCTAGGCACCTATCGTTCTTCCAATCCAAAAATAACCTTTGAAAAAAACTATACATCCATACTACGCAACATTCACAAAGATTTACAAGAATGGGCCATTAAACCAATTTCGTGGTGGGGACAAATACAGGCCATAAAAGTACCACTCTCCCTTGAATTCTGTACATCCTGCAAACTCTTCCAATTCACCTCCCCAAGTGGTACATATCTAAATTCAAAGATCAATCATTTCATATATCTGGGGTAAAAGAAAACCTTGTATAAACAACAGCACATTATATAGGCCATCTCACATGGGAGGATTAGAGGTGCCCAATATCCAAGACTATTACCATGCAGTCACCTTACAAAGGATACTCGACTGGCACATCTCTGGAGACACTGACGCTTAGGTTGCCATAGACTCTCAAATCCTAAAAACGCCCAATGTAGGAGCTCTATACTGGGTCTCAAAGGAGTTGAAACCCCCACAATACTCTTAATTAGATATTCACAAACTCCTCTTTTCCATCTTGGACCAAATTAAACTCACACATAACAACATAACTACAGTTCGCTCCCCCATGTTCCCCATCCCCCTAAACGCAGAGCTAGTAGGAGGACTAGATAATAGATACAGGAGGATGACGGAGTGGGATCATACTACCCCATTATATGATCTTCTAGAGCAAGGCAAACTAAAAATAAGAGAACAACTGAGCGATCTCAGTAGAGGGAAGTTCACTAATTGGCTGAGATATGCCCAAATATCACACTTCATATCAACAAACCCCAATAAAGAGAACTTACTCAGGCCCTTAACCCCATTTGAATCAATATGCTACAAAAAGACATTAATCAGAAATTCCCTCTCGGTTTCCAGAAAGATGCTGTCAGAACAGGGAAACTCGAGTCTACCACACTACACAGACAGATGGCGCAAAGACCTTGCAGCAAAATCCAACCATTCTGGCACATAGTTGAAACTAATATTAGGTCACTTTTAATAAAGATATTGGGGCTGATTCAACAAGCTCCGTATTGGTCTCAATGCCTCTGTTTCCGCGCGAGTCTTCAGGCTCGCCGGAAACAGGAGTTAAGAAGCAGCGGTCTTAAGACCGCTGCTCTTTAACTCATCCACCACCTCTGAGGCTGCGGTCAGCAATCTGCCCAATCATATACGATTGGGTTGATTGACACCCCCTGCTAGCGGCCATGAATCTGCAGGGGGGCGGCATTGCACAAGCAGTTCACCATAACTGCTTGTAAAATGATAAATGCCGACATTTATCGATGTGCGGCGGACATGATCCGCTACAGTGGATCATGTCCGTCTGCAGAATAATAAATCTGCCCCATTACCTTAACACCTAGAATAACACTACTAAATTATCTACCTAAAATTCCCTGTAAGCTCAGATCGACACTACTTCAAATTATTTTGAACACAACTAAATCCCTCATAGTGCAACACTAGAAAACCTCCACATCTCCTTCAGAGAGGATGTGGAAAAACAGAGTAGATGAACTAATAACTCTAGAGGAACATGGACACATAAAGCAAAAAAAGAACATCTCTTCTGCAGAGATTAAATTTATATGAGAATCCCATATCCACACTCAAGACCAGACAAACAACCCAACCCAACTGACAGAGCCATAAAAGTAGCCTGAGATCCCGTGGTCCTCTCCATTTATTCTGATTCTCCCACAACCCCCCCCCCCCTCCCTTCTTTTTTCCACTTACTATCTTTAATACTTGTTAATTAATGTAAAATACAGATTTTGACAGGTTAAAAAACCTGCATGTACCAGTGACTGTAATAACTTTGCCGCAACCTATGTTATGTATTTTATCACCAGTGACTGTGATAATATTGTTTCAATCAATGTCATGATCTAATAAAAATAAATAAATAAAAAGAACACTTGGTTTATTGCATTCTTTAGTAATTAGTTCAGAAACTGATTCAGGTACTGGGAAGGTAGACCATTGTTTGGGTTTCTGAAAAGTCATCCTCAGAGGAGACTTGAGCTGCACCAGTATGCTCCATAGTGAATTATAGAGGAGGCAGTAAGGATAGATGCTGAATATCTGAGACAGATAGACTCACAGTATAAAAGCGCACAAATTTAAAGGGACAGTCTATACTTGAAAATGTTTATTGTTTAAAAAAATAGATAATCCCTGTATTACCCATTCCCCAGCTTTGCATAACCAACATTGTTATATTAAAGGAATAGTCTAGTCAAAATTAAGCTTTCATGATTTAGAAAGAGCATGCAATTTTAAGCAACTTTCTAATTTACTCCTATTATCAATTTTTCTTCGTTCTCTTTGTATCTTTATTTGAATGTAAGCTTAGGAGCCGGCCCATTTTTTGATCAGCACCTGGGTAGCACTTGCTGATCGTTGGCTACATTTAGACACCAATCAGAAAGTGCTACCTAAGTGCTGAACCAAATTTGATGGTAAAAGTAATAAAATAAATAATAATAATAAAATAATAATAATAATCATGAAAGTTTAATTTTAATTTGACTGTTGCTTTAAGCCCAGATGGGGGCACAAGTATAGTAATGGCACAATTTAAAAACTGAAATCTTAGTAAGGGTTACAGAAATTGTGTATTGTCACCACAGCTACTAAGAGGTTAAAATGAGAAATTTAAGTGAGCTCTGATAATTCTGAGCATCTTACACCTCCACCGGTCCTGACAGTTTCCTGCAGAAAATGTCCACCACACTGTAGTGAGGAGAAGATAAGAAGAAACAGTAAAGCTCACTAAAATAAGGCCAACCTCTGATGTCCCAGCACTGAAGAAACAACAGAAAACATAATTTATGTAAGAACTTACCTGATAAATTCATTTCTTTCATATTAGCAAGAGTCCATGAGCTAGTGACGTATGGGATATACATTCCTACCAGGAGGGGCAAAGTTTCCCAAACCTTAAAATGCCTATAAATACACCCCTCACCACACCCACAATTCAGTTTAACGAATAGCCAAGAAGTGGGGTGATAAGAAAGGAGTGAAAGCATCAAAAATAAGGAATTGGAATAATTGTGCTTTATACAAAAAAATCATAACCACCACAAAAAGGGTGGGCCTCATGGACTCTTGCTAATATGAAAGAAATGAATTTATCAGGTAAGTTCTTACATAAATTATGTTTTCTTTCATGTAATTAGCAAGAGTCCATGAGCTAGTGACGTATGGGATAGCAGATACCCAAGATGTGGAACTTCCACGCAAGAGTCACTAGAGAGGGAGGGATAAAAATAAAAACAGCCAATTCCGCTGAAAAAATTAATCCACTACCCAAATCAAAAGTTTCAATTTTTATAATGAAAAAAACTGAAATATAAGCAGAAGAATCAAACTGAAACAGCTGCCTGAAGTACTATTCTACCAAAAACTTCTTTTGAAGAAGAGAAAACATCAAAATGGTAGAATTTAGTAAAAGTATGCAAAGAAGACCAAGTCATTGCTTTGCAAATCTGATAAACAGAAGCTTCATTCTTAAAAGTCCAGGAAGTAGAAACTGAACTAGTAGAATGAGTCGTAATCCTCAGAGGCGGGGATTAACCCGACTCCAAATAAGCATGATGAATCAAAAGCTTTAACCAAGATGCCAAAGAAAAGGCAGAAGCCTTCTGACCTTTCCTAAAACCAGAAAAGATAACAGATAGACTAGAAGTCTGTCTGAAATCTGAGTAGCTTCAACATAATATTTCAAAACTCTTACCACATCCAAAGAATGTAAGAATCTTACCAAAGAATTCTTAGGATTAGGACACAAGGAAGGGACAATAATTCCTCTACTAATGTTAGAATTCACAACTTTAGGTAAAAATTGAAACGAGGACAGCAAAAACCACCTTATCCTGATGAAAAATCAGAAAAAGGAGATTCACAAGAAAGAACAGATAATTCAAAAAACTGTTCTAGCTGAAGAGATGTCTAAAAAGAACAATACTTTCCATGAAAGTAATTAATGTCCAAAGAAAGCATATACTCAAATAGAAGAGTCTGTAAAGCCTTCAGAACCAAAATAAGACTCCAAGGAGGAGAAATTGGCTTAAATGACAGGCTTGATACGAACCAAAGCCTGAACAAAACAATGAATATCAGAAAGATTTATCAATTCTTACTGTGAAACAGCACAGAAAAAGCAGAGATTTGTCCTTTCAAGGAACATGCAGACAAACCTTATGAAGAAACTATAAAATCCTAGGAATTCTAAAAGAATGCCAAGAGAATTCATAAGAAGAGCATCATGAGATGTAAATCTTCCAAACTCGATAATAAATCCTACTAGACACAGATTTACGAGCCTGCAACATAGTATTAATCACTGAGTCAGAGAAACTTCTATGACTAAGTACCAAGCGTTAAATTTTCATACCATCAAATTAATAGTTTGAATTCCTGATGAAAAAAACGAATGTTAAGATATAAGGTCTGGCCTTAATGGAAGTAACCAAGATTGGCAACTGGACATCCAAACAAAAACCATATACCAAAACCTGTGTGGCCATGCTGGAGCCACCAGCCACACCAAAGATTGGTCTCTGATGATTTAGAAAATCACTCTAAAAAGAAGAACCAGAGAAGAAAAAATATAGGCAGATTGATAATTCCAATGAAGTGTTAATGCATAAACTACTTCCGCCGGAGGATCCCAGAACCTGAATAGGCCCCTGGGAAGTTCCTTGTTTAGATGAGATGCCATCAGATCTGTTTCTGGAAGCCCTCACATCTGAAAAATTGAAAAACATATCTGGGTAAAGAGACCATTCTCCCGGATGTAAAGCTTGATTAACAGAGATAATCCGCTTCCCAATTGTCTATACCTGGGAAAAAGACCACAGAAATTAGATAGGAGCTGGATTTAGTCCAAGCAAATATCCGAGATACTCCTGTCACAGCCTAAAGACTGATAGTCCCACCCTGATGATTGACATACGCCACAGTTGTGACATTGTCTGTCTGAAAAAAACGTCTCTTCTTCAAAAAGAAACCAAACTGAAGAACTCTGAGAATGCACGGAGTTCCAAAATATCAAATGGTAATCTCGCCTCCTGAGATTTCCAAACCCCTTGTGCTGACAGAGATCCCCAGACAGCCTCCCAACCTAAAAGACTCGCATCTGTAGAGATCATGGTCCAGGTTGAAAGAACCGAAGAGACCTGTAGAACTAAATGATGGTGATCTTAACCACTGAATCAAAGATAGTTAAACATTAGGATTCAAAGATATAAAAAGTGATATCCTAGAATCCCTGCACCATTATTCAGCATAAAAAAAAAACTGGAAAGGTTTCCTATGAAATGAGCAAAGGGAATCAAATCCAATGCTGCAGCCATGAAACCTAAAACTTCCATGCATATATAGCAACTTGAAGGAAATAATAGAGACTGAAGGTTCCGACAAACGGAACCCAATAAACTTGTCACTTGTCTGTTAGAGACAAAAACATTGACACAATCTATCTGGAAACCTAAAAAAGGTGACCCTTGTGTGAGAAATCAAGGAGCTTTTGATAAAAAGATCCTCTAACCATGTCTTGAAGAAACAACAAAGTTGAATCGTATGAGATTCCGCAGAACGAAAAAGACTAAGCCAGTACCACGATACCGTCCAAAAAAGGAACACTGAGAACCTTGAAAAGATTCTTAGAGCTGTCGCTAGACCAGAAGGAAAAGCAACAAATTGGTAATGCTTGTCAAAAAAAGAGAATCTCAGAAAATAAAAATAATCTGAATGAAAACAGAAAATTAAGATATGCATCTATTGCATCTATTGTAAAAAAATAATGCCATCACTGACCAAAAAGGCAGAATAGACCATATAAAACACCAGTCTAAAAGATGGTACACTTATATGACACTTCAAAAAGATTTTCTATCTTTGGAACAATGAATAGTCTTGAATAAAACCCCAAAACCCAGTTCCTAAAATGAAACTGGAACAAATACCCCAGAAAACTCCAGGTCTGAGACACACTTCAGGAAAGTGTTAGTCTTACTGGAATAGCTGGAATATGATAGAGAAAAAAGAAATATGGATTTTAGAAATCACAAAGTTCTTCTAGCTAAAATAGCTAAAGACATAGATTAAACCTCATTGGGAAATATTTTAATAAAATGACATCACAAATGAAATTATTAGCATGTTAATCAAGTTAAAGAATCAGACAACACACTGGACTTGCATAATCAACAAATGCAAGATAACAAGACAATGCAATAGCACTTAGTCTGAACTTCAAAAAAGTAGAAGATTTTGTCCTTTTAACAATGCTAAACAAATCATAATCCGATACTTGATCTTAAAGTATCCAACCAGAAAGATGCAGCAATTGCAACATCAGCCAAATAAATTACAGGTCTATGAAAAGTACCTGAAAATAATTTTCCTTAAATAAGATACGACCATCTGAAGGAAAAAAATAAATACTATTTGCTATAAGAATAATAGTATATTTAGCAGGAGTAGAGATAGCCTCATTAACTTGGGGAATCTTTCCTCAAAACTGAAAACTAACTGCCGGCAAAGAATACAATTTAAAAACCTTAAAGAAGGACTAAAAGAAAATTCTCAGCCTATTCCATTCCCTAGTATCAGGAACTGGAAAAAAACCTCTGAAGAAACCACAGAAGATAAATAAGCAGAATTTAAATGTTAGCTAGTCTTTAAAATCAAAAGAACTAGATAAATCAATATCCAAAATAATCAACACCTTTTGAACAAGGAACAAATGTACTCTATTAAAGAATAAAAAAGTAGATTTGTTAGTGTCAATATCTGATGAAGAAAAATTCTGAATGAGAAAAAAAGCACCATCAGAGAAGGATAATTCATTATGTTGTTGGTCATTTGAAACTTCATCAACTAAAAGAAGTTTGAAAAAGACCTAGAAATTGTATTAGAAGGCGGGACGTCAGACAAAGCCTTTAAAATAGAATCAGAAAAATATTCTTATAAATTTCTAAGTATATCTTATACATAAGATATAAAAAGAATAGTAATATATAAAGCATAAATACTAATGGATTCTGCATGTAAAAAATTATCATGATAACTTATTACAAACCATAGCTAAAGATAAACATTCATAACATTAAAATAAATTAACTTAGCTTTGGTAGGACTGATATCAGTCAACAGGAATCCCTCAGCATTTCTTGATACAGGAACAGTGTTTTGAATATCTTGCAATATGTAATAGAAAAAAACAACATATAAAGCAAAATTATCAAATTCCTTAAATGACAGTTTCAGGAATGGGAAAAAATGCAAAATAAACAAGCCTCTAGCAACCAGAAGCAACAAAAAAGTGAGACTTAATGTGAGAAAAAAGTGGAACAAGTATGACGCCCACATTTTTGGCGCCAAGTATGACGCCCACATTATTGACACTAAGTACAACGCCCATATTTTTTGGCGCCAAGTATGACGCCACATCCTCTGACGTCAAAACCGACGCCCACATTTTTTGGCGCAAAAAAACGTCTGAATACACATGCGTCAAAAAAATGACGTAACTAAAAACAACTTCCGGCGTCAACTACGACGCCAGAAATGACAAAATTTTGCGCCAAAAAAGTTTGCGCCAAGAATGACGCAATAAAATGAAGCATTTTCTGCCCCCGCGAGCCTAACAGCCCACAGGAAAAAATAGTCAACTGAAAATTTTCAAGGTAAGAAAAAAATATTTATTCATATGCATTATCTCAAATAATGAAACTTGACAGTCTGAATGAATGAATACTGATTATCCTGAATCATGGCAAATATAAGTTTAAAGACATATATTTAGAACTTTACATATAAAGTGCCCAACCATAGCTTAGAGTGTCACAAAAAAATAAGACTTACTTACCCCAGGACACTCATCTACATATAGTAGATAGCCAAACCAGTGCTGAAACGAGAATCAGTAGAGGTAATGGTATATAAGAGTATATCGTCGATCTGAAAAGGGAGGTAGGAGAAGAAATCTCTACGACCGATAACAGAGAACCTATGAAATAGATCCCCTAGAGGAAGACCATTGTATTCAAATAGGCAATACTCTCTTCACATCCCTCTGACATTCACTGCACTCTGAGAGGAAAACCGGGCTTCAGCCTGCTGCGAAGCGCATATCAACGTAGAATCTAGCACAAACTTACTTCACCAAGTAAGTTTGTAAAACTGAATTGTGGGTGTGGTGAGGGGTGTATTTATAGGCATTTTAAGGTTTGGGAAACTTTGCCCCTCCTGGTAGGAATGTATATCCCATACGTCACTAGCTCATGGACTCTTGCTAATTACATGAAAGAAACTGGCATTAAGTAATGAAATGCCGTGGTGAGTCTTTACTAAGTGTACTCTACGGCCAATAGCTGTAAACTTAAAGTGATAGTAATCCTTTTTTTTTTTTTAGAAATTTTTAAAAGTGCTCATGTACACATGATTCACATATCCTGGGCACATAGGCATATCCACTGGGCTAAAACATCTGTATAAGCTGTATGGTTTATGTGTCCCCAGGCTATGTGAATCATGTGTACATGTTCATGCTTATTGCCAGTGGGCTGTGAAGGTGTCAGCACCTTCATCTACTGTGCTTACTTCAGACAACTGCTTCCAGGCTCATCCAAGGCAGTTAAAGCATGGTTCCAAGGATCTCACAAGGAACAGCATCTACAATCTAGATGATTGGAATATAATTACGCATTACACTGTGGATCACACAAGGAGCAGCACTCTGTAGACCTGGGGATTGACAGATAAATCTGCATTTTATGTGGGAGGCTTGTGACTTTTCCACTCTGAGAAAATATTTTCACTGCCTGGCTGAAACTCCTGTATTTCACTCTGTTCTTCCTAGGTCCTCTGACAGGGGTAATGGGTCAAATTGTTTAGAGAATCCTCACTCTATCTTGGAGGCAAACATTTGCCTGAGAAATTCTGGGAGAGTGGGAGGGATTAAAACCTCTGGTATATAGGTGTGTTTTGTCTCCTCCTAGTGGACTGGAGTGTAATGCCACATGTGATGTCTCGTGGACTCTCAATATCTTATGAAATAAAACATAATTTATGTAAGAACTTACCTGATAAATTCATTTCTTTCATATTGGCAAGAGTCTATGAGCTAGTGACGTATGGGATATACATTCCTACCAGGAGGGGCAAAGTTTCCCAAACCTCAAAATGCCTATAAATACACCCCTCACCACACCCACAATTCAGTTTAACGAATAGCCAAGAAGTGGGGTGATAAGAAAGGAGCGAAAGTATCAAACAAGGAATTGGAATAATTGTGCTTTATACAAAAAAATCATAACCACCACAAAAAGGGTGGGCCTCATGGACTCTTGCCAATATGAAAGAAATTAATTTATCAGGTAAGTTCTTACATAAATTATGTTTTCTTTCATGTAATTGGCAAGAGTCCATGAGCTAGTGACGTATGGGATAGCAGATACCCAAGATATGGAACTTCCACGCAAGAGTCACTAGAGAGGGAGGGATAAAATAAAGACAGCCAATTCCGCTGAAAAAATAATCCACAACCCAAATCAAAAAGTTTTAATCTTATAATGAAAAAAACTGAAATTATAAGCAGAAGAATCAAACTGAAACAGCTGCCTGAAGTACTTTTCTTCCAAAAACTGCTTCAGAAGAAGAAAAAACATCAAAATGGTAGAATTTAGTAAAAGTATGCAAAGAAGACCAAGTTGCTGCTTTGCAAATCTGATCAACAGAAGCTTCATTCTTTAAAGCCCAGGAAGTAGAAACTGACCTAGTAGAATGAGCCGTAATCCTTTGAGGCGGGGATTTACCCGACTCCACATAAGCATGATGAATCAAAGACTTTAACCAGGATGCCAAAGAAATGGCAGAAGCCTTCTGACCTTTCCTAGAACCAGAAAAGATAACAAATAGACTAGAAGTCTTCCTGAAATCTTTAGTAGCTTCAACATAATATTTCAAAGCTCTTACTACAACCAAAGAATGTAAAGATCTCTCCAGAGAATTCTTAGGATTAGGACACAAAGAAGGGACAACAATTTCTCTACTAATGTTGTTAGAATTCACAACTTTAGGTAAAAAATTAAATGAAGTCCGCAACACCGCCTTATCCTGATGAAAAATCAGAAAAGGAGATTCACAAGAAAGAGCAGATAACTCAGAAACTCTTCTAGCAGAAGAGATGGCCAAAAGGAATAAAACTTCCAAGAAAGTAATTTAATATCCAGAGAATGCATAGGTTCAAACGGAGGAGCCTGTAAAGCCCTCAGAACCAAATTAAGACTCCAAGGAGGAGAAATTGACTTAATGACAGGCTTAATACGAACCAAAGCCTGTACAAAACAATGAATATCAGGACGATTAATAATCCTTTTGTGAAAAAGTACAGAAAGAGCAGAGATTTGTCCTTTCAAGGAACTTGCAGACAAACCTTTTTCCAAACCATCCTGAAGAAACTGTAAAATTCTAGGAATTCTAAAAGAATGCCAAGAGAATTTATGAGAAGAACACCAAGAAATGTAAGTCTTCCAAACTCGGTAATAAATCTTTCTAGACACAGATTTACGAGCCTGTAACATAGTATTAATCACTGAATCAGAGAAACCTCTATGACTAAGTATTAAGCGTTCAATCTCCTTACCTTCAAATTTAATTATTTGAGATCCTGATGGAAAAATGGGCCTTGAGATAGAAGGTCTGGCCTTAACGGAAGTGTCCAAGGTTGGCAACTGGCCATCCGAATGAGATCCGCATACCAAAACGTGTGTGGCCATGCTGGAGCCACCAGCAGTACAAACAAATGCTCCATTAGGATTTTGGAAATCACTTTTGGAAGAAGAACTAGAGGCGGAAAGATATAAGCAGGTTGATAATTCCAAGGAAGTGACAACGCGTCCACCGCTTCCGCCTGAGGATCCCTGGATCTGGACAGATACCTGGGAAGTTTCTTGTTTAGATGAGAAGCCATCAGATCTATTTCTGGAAGTCCCCAGATTTGAACAATCTGAAGAAATACCTCTGGGTGAAGAGACCATTCGCCCGGATGTAACGTCTGGCGACTGAGATAATCCGCTTCCCATTTGTCTATACCTGGGATGTGAAACGCAGAAATTAGACAGGAGCTGGATTCCGCCCATACAAGTATCCGAGATACTTCTTTCATAGCCTGAGTCCCACCTTGATGATTGACATACGCCACGGTTGTGACATTGTCTGTCTGAAAACAAATAAACGATTCTCTCTTCAGAAGAGGCCAGAACTGAAGAGCTCTGAAAATCGCACAGAGTTCCAAAATGTTGATTGGTAATCTCACCTCCTGAGATTCCCAAACCCCCTGCGCTGTCAGAGATCCCCATACAGCTCCCCAACCTGAAAGACTCGCATCTGTTGAGATCACAGTCCAGGTTGGACGAACAAAAGAGGCCCCTTGAATTAAACGATGGTGATCCAACCACCAAGTCAGAGAAGATTGAACATTGGGATTTAAGGATATTAATTGTGATATATTTGTATAATCCCTGCACCAGTGGTTCAGCATACAAAGCTGGAGAGGTCTCATGTGAAAACGAGCAAAAGGGATCGCGTCCGATGCAGCAGTCATGAGACCTATAATTTCCATGGACAAAGCTACTGAAGGGAATGATTGAGACTGAAGGTTTCAACAAGCTGAAACCAATTTCAGACGTCTCTTTTCTGTTAGAGACAAAGTCATGGACATTGAATCTATTTGGAAACCCAAAAAGGTTACCTTTGTCTGAGGAATCATGGAACTCTTTGGTAAATTGATCCTCCAACCATGTCTTTGAAGAAACAACACAAGTTGATTCGTATGAGATTCTGCAGAATGTAAAGACTGAGCAAGTACCAAGATATCATCCAAATAAGGAAATACTGCAATACCCTGTTCTCTGATTACAGAGAGAAGGGCACCGAGAACCTTTAAAAAGATCCTTGGAGCTGTTGCTAGGCCAAACGGAAGAGCAACAAACTGGTAATGCTTGTCTAGAAAAGAGAATTTCAGAAACTGATAGTGATCTGGATGGATTGGAATATGAAGATATGCATCCTGTAAGTCTATTGTAGACATATAATGCCCTTGCTGAACAAAAGGCAGAATAGTCCTTATAGTCACCATTTTGAATGTTGGTATCCTTACATAACGATTCAATATTTTTAGATCCAGAACTGGTCTGAAGGAATTCTCCTTCTTTGGTACAATGAACAGATTTGAGTAAAACCCCAGACCCCGTTCCAGAACTGGAACTGGCACAATTACCCCAGCCGACTCTAGGTCTGAAACACATTTCAGAAACGCCTGAGCCTTTACTGGGTTTACTGGAATGCGTGAGAGAAAAAATCTTCTCACAGGCGGTCTTACCTTGAAACCTATTCTGTACCCTTGTGAAACAATGTTCTGAATCCAAAGACTTTGAATCAAATTGATCCAAACATCTTTGAAAAATCGTAACCTGCCCCCTACCAGCTGTGCTGGAATGAGGGCCGCACCTTCATGCGGATTTGGGAGCTGGTTTTGACTTTCTAATAGGCTTGGATTTATTCCAGACTGGAGAAGGTTTCCAAACGGAAACTATTCCTTTAGGGGAAGGGTCAGGCTTCTGTTCCTTATTCTGACGAAAGGAACGAAAACGATTAGCAGCCCTATATTTACCTTTAGATTTTTTGTCCTGAGGCAAAAAGGCTCCCTTCCCCCCAGTAACAGTTGAAATTATTGAATCCAACTGAGAACCAAATAATTTATTACCTTGGAAAGAAAGAGAAAGCAATGTTGACTTAGAAGTCATATCTGCATTCCAAGACTTAAGCCATAAAGCTCTTCTAGCTTAAAATAGCTAAAGACATATACCTGACATCAATTCTAATGATATCAAAAATGGCATCACAAACAAAGTAATTAGCATGTTGAAGAAGTTTAACAATGCTATAAGCATTATGGTCTGACACTTGTTGCGCTAAAGCCTCCAACCAGAAGGTGGAAGCTGCAGCAACATCAGCCAAAGAAATAGCAGGTCTGAGAAGATTACCTGAACATAAATAAGCCTTTCTTAGAAAGGATTCAAGCTTCCTATCTAAAGGATCCTTAAAAGAAGTACTATCTGCCGTAGGAATAGTAGTACGTTTAGCGATAGCCCCATCAACTTTGGGGATTTTCTCCCAAAACTCTAATCTATCAGATGGCAAAGGGTACAATTTCTTAAACCTTGGAGAAGGAGTAAATAAAGTACCCAGACTATTCCATTCCCTAGAAATTACTTCTGAAATAGCATCAGGAACTGGAAAAACTTCTGGAATAACTACATGAGGTTTAAAAACTGAATTTAAACGCTTATTAGTTTTAATATCAAGAGGACTAGACTCCTCCATATCTAATGCAATCAACACTTCTTTAAGTAAAGAACGAATAAACTCCATCTTAAACAAATATGAAGATTTATCAGTGTCAATATCTGAGGCAGAATCTTCTGAACCAGATAGATCCTCATCAGAAATAGATAAGTCAGAATGATGGCGGTCATTTAAAAATTCATCTGAAATATGAGAAGTTTTAAAAGACCTTATGAGGAATAACAGACAGAGCCTTCCGAATAGAATTATAAACAAATTCTCTTACATTAACAGAAACATCCTGAACATTAGATGTTGAAGGAACAACAACAGGTAATGGATTATTACTAATGGAAATATTATCTGCGTTTGATAGTTTATCATGACAACTAACACAAACTACAGCCGGAGGAACAGTTACCAAAAGTTTACAACAAATGCACTTAGCTTTGGTAGAACCGACATCAGGCAGCATCTTTCCAGAAGTAGATTCTGATCCAGGGTCAGGTAGTGACATCTTGCAATATGTAATAGAAAAAACAACATATAAAGCAAAATTATCAAATTCCTTAAATGACAGTTTCAGGAATGGGAAAAAATGCAAAACAAAACAAGCCTCTAGAAAACAGAAGCAACTAAAAAGTGAGACTGAAATAATGTGAAAAAAACTGGCGCCAAGTATGACGCCCACATTTTTGGCGCCAAGTATAACGCCCACATTTTTTGGCGTCAAGAATGACGCCCTTATTTTTTGGCGCCAAAAACATCCGCAACACACATACGTAAAAAATTACGCAACCACGTGAAAACTTCTGGCGTCAACTATAACGCTGGAAATGACGATTTTTTGTGCCAAAAAAGTCTCGCGCCAAAAATGACGCAATAGATTGAAGCATTTTCTGCACCCGCGAGCCTAACAGCCCGCAATTTAGAAAAAAAGTCAATTGAAAAATTTTTAAGGTAAGAAAAATATAAATTCATATGCATTTTCCCAAAAAAAATTAAACTGACAGTCTGAAAGAAGGAATACTGATTATCCTGAATCATGGCAAATATAAGTTTAACACATATATTTAGAACTTTACATATAAAGTGCCCAACCATAGCTTAGAGTGTCATGAATAAAATAAGACTTACTTACCCAAAGACACTCATCTACATATAGTATATAGCCAAACCAGTATTGAAACAAGAATCAGTAGAGGTAATGGTATATAAGAGTATATCGTCGATCTGAAAAGGGAGGTAGGAGAAGAAATCTCTACGACCGATAACAGAGAACCTATGAAATAGATCCCCTAGAGGAAGACCATGGTATTCAAATAGGCAATACTCTCTTCACATCCCTCTGACATTCACTGCACTCTTAGAGGAAAACCAGGCTTCAGCCTGCTGTGAAGCGCATATCAACGTAGAAATCTAGCACAAACTTACTTCACCACCTCCATGGGAGGCAAAGTTTGTAAAACTGATTTGTGGGTGTGGTGAGGGGTGTATTTATAGGCATTTTGAGGTTTGGGAAACTTTGCCCCTCCTGGTAGGAACGTATATCCCATACGTCACTAGCTCATGGACTCTTGCCAATTACATGAAAGAAATAAGCTTTATGTACTAATTTTAGATTGTACATCTGTTTTGGGGTTTAAAGGATGAACACCAAACCTATAAATATCACATTTCAGAGTCACGTAAGCCCCTACCAAAGGAGTCACAATACTAGAAATAATAGAAAGGTACCAACTTAGCTTTAATGTTGTGTATATACATAGGATCAAAGTTTTACTTCCATCTCATATTATTATTTTTCATATTACACAGTCATCACAATGAACTTCAAGAGTTAACTTCTATCTGTAAGTCAGCAGCAATAGGATGGGAGCACACACCAGATGGTTTAATGGTAATATAAGGTCATTTTAATTATTTTCCAATTAATAAAATGCTCAGTTACTGGCTCATTTATCTTGTTTTAACCCATGACATGCTCATTAATTAGCTCTCCTGTGTTGAAGGAGCTGACACTTTACAAAAATGAAATAAATGAAATTATTTTAACTTAAATAGTGTAAATGGATACAACAGCTCAGATGGATGTAATTATTAGTAAGTGTGTGTCCATAGATTTATGCACATATAACCATTTCCTATTTAATAAATGAATGCCTTCTCAGTGATATACAAGCCCTAAGGTAAATTGATCTAAAATAAACAGAACATTTCTCAAAGGAAATGATAGATGAATAGCATAGAAATCTAAAGCAAGTTTGCATACACATGGGATTGTTCTTAAAATAAGATTTATGTCATCATCTCACAAGGTCTAATTTACAATGGGGCAAATAAGAATACAGGGAATGTTGTCAGATCATTTCTTATAATGACAAAGCAAGAAAAATACAGGATATGGAACGTAATTATCAAAAACACAACTTAGGTAGCATAGTTTAGATAGGCTTTTAAACCATTGAATATATGGGCTAAAAAAGCCAAATACATTTGCAGATTGCGTCCACTGTACAGAAAGTGAATCAAACGTATTGTTCACCTGTAGAATGTTTGGGTTAGCATAAAGTGGCAAGATGACAGGCTGTAAACCAGATCCAAACTGAAAAGGAAAAAGACTTCACCTAATAAATGCCATCCAAACACAAAATCATAATTAGTCATTGGCCCTATAATACCACAGTTAGATTGCTGTGCTGTGTTATGTTACGTCCTCCCTGATCAGTGGGTTAAAGAAAGGGCATATAGAAAAGCAGGCGGCCAATTGGCTCCCTGCACATGTACTATGAACCAGGCTTTAAGAAACAACCCAGGTCTTCTAAAGATCTGTGTGCTGAGAAGCTCAGTGCCTTCTGACATATATACACGTCCTGTTTAACAGCTTAATGTACAACTTCATAAATAAAGGAAAAGAAACTAGAAAAAAAGGAAGAAAACATTCCCTTCATTTAGTTCCATGGGGCCCTTCCAGACTTTAATCCCCTGAGTGCGGAGCCATTTCCAACCTCTGTATTAAATTTGTTTTAGTTGTTTGGACCTCGGTGCATTTATACATAAATATAAACTATTTTTCTGTGATGTTACCACACAGATTTTATCTGTTTTTTTTTAGCATTTTTAGACAATAACCTATTTGTAGAAATACCATAGTATGGGAAAATGCCACAATATGAAATAAGAAAAAAGTGTCTTAGTAAATAGCATTTACTAAGCATTTATTTCCTAAAGGCCAGATTATGAGTGGATGGCAAACATTTGTGCACGAGTGATAGGGGAGGGGTTTATCGCGGGGATTTGTGCTTGTCGGGCTTACCGCTTGTATTACGAGTTGAAAGTAAACGAGATCGCTTGAGCGCAGTCGCGATTTACACTAGAATGATTACCGCAACTTCAGAGCTCTGGTTAACTGTTTCGCAAGACTAAAAAGTGTCACAAAACACACCAAAAATACATTACAAAGTACAGTTACACTCATAATAACACTATCTAAAACAAATTATTACAAAATATTGCAAAACAAAGTTATAAGGGCTCAAAGATATGAGATCTCAGGGGTTAGAAAAAAATGCAGGCAAAGGGCTTTAACAAAGAGATACATACATATACGTGTCTAAAAACGGATATATGTGTGTATAGATGTATAAATATGTATTTATATGTGTATGAATGTATTTGCAGACATATATACACATATAAATACATATGTATACATATATAGACATATATATAAGTGCAACAGAGCTCTTTGCAGTTAAAGGGACAGTATACACTCATTTTCATATAACTGCATGTAATAGACACTACTATAAAGAATAAGATGCACAGATACTGATATAAAAATCCAGTATAAAACTGTTTAAAAACTTACTTAAAAGCTGTCAGTTTGGCTCTGTTGAAAAGGTAGCTGGAAAGCCCACTGCAAGTGGCAAATAAGACACTCCCCCCCCCTCCCCCTTCTTTTACATATGAAAAGACCCTTTACACAAACAGCAGCAAGCTGGAGAAGGTAGCTGACAGTATTCGCATAAAACTTTGGGGCTTGGTTAGGAGTCTGAAAATCAGAGCAATGTTATTTAAAAATAAGCAAAACTATACATTTATTTAAAAAAAAAAAACTTTATGGGCTTTATAAATAGATCATCTACAAAACATTTATGCAAAGAAAAAAATGAGTGTATAATGTCCCTTTAAGAAGATGAAAACATGAAAAAACATATTTACGCAATATTCATTTTTAATAAAGGTTTTAACTATGTATTTTCTGTAAATATCTCACATTCCAATGTTCTGCACATAGCAGAATATTTTCTGAGTATCTCTAAATAGATATTGCTATATATATATATATATCTACACCTATATATAATCATGTATATATATATATATATATATATATATATTACCAAAAAAAATCAGATATATGTAGAAATATGTATTTATGAGTAAATAGAACATATTCTTCTACGTGAAGAACAATGGAATGTGAAATATTAATATTTTCATGTCAGGCTAGCGCACATGAAAATATGCAATTGGGTTTGTGCGGGAGTGGGGTGTTTTTTTTCCACTTTTTTTTTTACTGACTTTTAAAGAACGTGCACGCGATATTCTAACTTCTGCTTTTTGCACTCTTTGGGTTAGTGCTTGAATGAAAACTGTTTATTTTCAACTTGTAATACAAGTGCAACCAGATGAGCGCAAAAAGCTTACTTCTAGCACAATTAACACTTGAGCGGGAGCATTATAAAACAATTCACTTGTAATCTGGCTCTAAATCTTTTAAACATACATTAAATGGTCCCACATCTAAGGGCCAATTTATCAAGCTCCGTATGAAGGCTCGCCGGAAAAGACCACTGCTCCATAACTTGTACGCCTGCTCTGAGGCCGCAGACCGAAATTAACACGATCGAATATGATCGGGTTGATTGACACCCCCTGCTAGCAGCCGATTGACCGCAAATCTGCAGGGGGCGGCATTGCACCAATAGTTCACAAGAACTGCTGGAGTAATGATAAATGCCGACAGTGTATGCTGTCGGCATTTATTGATGTGCGGCGAACATGATACGCTACATTGTATCATGTCAGTCCGCACTTTAATAAATATACCCCTTAGAATCACTTCACCATCCAAAAATCTATGATCTTTATAACTTTTTTGTCAGTTTGCTCCATCTTGCAATTTATGCAGACAGTGTAGATCTATTGGACTATTAAAATATTAGATACGGGGGCGTGTCTGAACAGCGATCCTGAGCGGTCGCACTTTCCAGGGCTCCGGCTAAACCTCTACTAATCCGCTGATTAAAGGAGTTTATTTACAGCAAATTCACCCACAAAGACAAAAAACAATGATAACTTTGAAGCGCTGAGTGAATCTCCGAAGAAGGGAGGACTCCTGATACAAATCACATCTTTACGGGGATTGGTGGGGAACCCACGAAAAAACATATTTGGAAACCAGGTATACTCCTCACCTGCACCCATGGCTTTGACGGACACAAGATTATTTTGCTAGTTATGAATATTGTAGTCCAGTCTGTTTATTCTTGTAGGCTTGTTTGAATATGTTTTGCATGTTTAACGTTGTACTATAGCCCTATACTTTGCATTGTAATGCTAGATTCCAGATTTTTTCTTTGATATACTATAAAGGAATATATAGGTTCCAATGTTGTACTCCTTATAATGCTTACGTAGCAAGTACTGTTGTTTCCACAATGCCCTTACCTACATTTGTGTGTTATCTATGTGGATTGTGGAGGACCCCTAGGGAGGCACTCACTATAACAAAGATAAAACAAGGGTTCTTAAAGCCATGGTACTACTGCTCCCGCATGTAGGGCTGATATAACACTGGCATCTCTCTTGTGGCCAGTGGCCGAGGTCGCGAGAGAGATAAAAGCAAGAGACATCTTATATATTATAGGGAGAGCTACACTTCAATGAAAATCTAGTACACTTCTTGAAAATATGTGTATTACAATACTGGAAACCACTCATATACATATAATCTTTATGTTGAACATAAGATTATGTTTAGATTGAATAAGCACAGTTGCTTACATTAACTAATGGCTAGATTACGAGTTGTGCGTTAAGGTAAAAAAGCAGCGTTAACAGGTCCTAACGCTGTTTTTTTACTCCCGCTGCTATTACGAGTCTTGCAGGTATAGGCGTACCGCACACTTCTTTGATCTTACCGCAAAACGACTTATGTAAACTTCGTAAAGTCTTTTTTCTATGGGACTTAAATAGCACTGGTATTACGAGTCTGTCCTGGGAGGCCAAAAAGTGAGCGGTACACGCTCTACCTCCAAGATCCCTAACGCATTCTAAAGTCAGTAGTTATGAGTTTTATGGTACAACGCCGTAGCATAAAACTCATAACTAAAGTGCTAAAAAGTACACTAACACCCATAAACTACCTATTAACCCCTAAACTGAGGCCCTCCCGCATCGCAAACACTATAATACATTTTTTAACCCCTAATCTGCCGCTCCGGACATCGCCGCCACTATAATAAACATATTAACCCCTAAACCGCTGCACTCCCGCCTCGCAAACACTAGTTAAATATTATTAACCCCTAATCTGCTATCCCTAACAATGCCGCCACCTACCTACATTTATTAACCCCTAATCTGCCATCCCCAACATCGCCGCCACTATATTAAATGTATTAACCCCTAAATCTAAGTCTAACCCTAACACCCCCTAACTTAAATATAATTTAAATAAATCTAAATACAAATTACTATCATTCCATAAATTATTCCTATTTAAAACTAAATACTTACCTATAAAATAAACCCTAAGCTAGCTACAATATAACTAATAGTTACATTGTATCTAGCTTAGGGTTTATTTTTATTTTACAGGCAAGTTTGTATTTATTTTAACTAGGTACAATAGTTATTAAATAGTTATTCACTATTTAATAACTACCTAGCTAAAATAAATACAAAAGTACCTTTAAAATAAAACCTAACCTAAGTTACACTAACACCTAACACTACAATTAAATAAATTAACTAAATTAAAAATAATTAAATAAATTACATACAATTAGCTAAAGTACAAAAAACCCCACTAAATTACAGAAAATAATAAACAAATTACAATATATTTAAACTAATTACACCTAATCTAACAGCCCTATCAAAATAAAAAAAGAACCCCCCCAAAATAAAAAAAAACCCTAGCCTAAACTAAACTATCAATAGCCCTTAAAACGGGCTTTTTCCCTTAGATCATGATGCAATCAGCCAATAGGATTGAAGTTCAATCCTAATTGCTGATCCAATCAGCCAATAGGATTGAGCTCGCATTCTATTGGCTGTTCCAATATGACAATGACCTAAAGCACACAACAATAATGACCACACAGTGATTGAAGGAGAAAAAGGTGAATTTTCTCTGATGGCCTAGTCAGAGCCCAGACTTAAACCCCATTGAATATCTGTGGCATGACTTGAAGACTGCAGTCCACAAACGGTCATCATCAAATGTAACGGAACTGGAGCAGTTTGCAAAGAAGAGTGGGCAAACATTCACAGTCTAGATGTGCAAAGATAGTAGAGACATATCCCAACAGACTAAAGGCTGTAATTAAAGCAAAATGTGGTTCAACAAAATACTGACACATGGGGGTGATCCTTTTTACAACTCATTGATTCTGTTTTTGAATTTTCTTTATTTTTGAATGACATGTTGTATGTATCTTTCACTTGGATGTTATAATTTGCACTGAGTAATTACAACCGGATAAACAAAAAATGTGTCTGTCTTTATTTCAGACTGCAAAACAACAAAATGTGATTATTTTCAAGGTGTGGGAGTGATTCTTTTCAATACCCACTGTATATAATTCTTCTTTCTTTTCTGCTTTCTCATAATTTAAATCAGATGGCTTAGTTGGGCCATTATCCCTAAACAATCCCTACACTCTCCTTTTATCTTTTTTATAGCAACAAGGATCCAAGAGTGATCCCAAATCCTGATATAAGGGATTAAAATGAGGACAACTAACTAAGATGTACAAATATGCTCTCTGTTTTATATCCGTACCTTTGTTAAATGTATATTCTCTTGAGTTATGCACTATAAGTGTGTCCAATTTTGGCATATGCATCTTTATAATCTAAATGATTTTGTCATTTTAACATTATTCTTTCTTTAGATGCAATTTTTCTTTATGTGTTGATCTTCTTTTCTGTTTAACCTTAACCTCTGGACTAAAACAGTTTAACTGGTCCAAGAGTGACCCATATTGTCAAATAAGGGGAAGAAAAATTAGGACTGTAACCTTTTATTTACATCCCAGATCAGATATGATGTGAATATTTGATATATTGTTTACACCTTGTATTATATTTGCTTTTTGTTCTCAATTAAACTATAATAAAAAAAATAAAAAAATTAGATACAGTTAAAACTACACAAAATTCTTATTTCCCAGAGGGGTGGTTTAACCCATGTTGACAACATATGCATGATCATATCCTTATCCAAACTCATGTAGCAAAAAAAAACATTCTATATAGAATTTCACAAAATATAATATATTCCTGCCACACCCAGTTATCCCACTTATTTTGACTCCTAATATATACATGGTTCTAAAAGACCTAGCGGTTGCTGAAGGTGGTCATTATTACACCAACAATCATTTGAATGATGTTACTTATAATGCTTATGGTGTAGGGATGATATAGGCCTTTTAAAAACTTATATAACCCCATAAGTAGAACCAATACTCAGAGGTGTTATTACCATTAGCTAGCAGCTGGACACACACAAGATCACTGCTTTCAAATAAGGAGTCTCAAGTTTGTGTATGTATTGTGCTATATGCCACACTGTGATCTGGTTTAATGGGACTATGGTTCTGTTAGATGGTCACTGTTGCTATGGAGATTCCAAAAGATGTTTCCACTAAATCTTTTGTATATATATATATATATATATATATATTTACACATATATACACAAAGTATATATATATATATATATATATATATATATATATATATATATATATATATATATATAGTATATACAAGATAGCTAGATATATACATACACACACACACACACATATATATATATATATATATACACACACACACTCATATATATATATATATGTATATACATTTATACATATACAGTATATATCTAAACTATAATCACGTTTGTAATGCATCCTCAAAGGAATGTTGGATGCGTGCGCAGTCACCGCAGTGTGAGAGAGCTTTAGGAGCTCCAACTCTCAGCTGTAACATAACAGCTGAGAGTTGAAGCTCCTGAAGCTTCAGGCATCTGCCGCATATGGAGCCGAAGCGCGATTGGTGCTCCGCCTCCATATGAGGCCAGATGCCTGATCATTACAGACGGTGACACTGTGTGTGTCACTGTCTGTAATGATCTTCTGCTGGTGCCGGCGGGAGGTGTGAGCGGGTTGGCGGCTCAGCAGAAAAGGGGAGGGAGTGGGAGTGCCCTAATAACAAAACAAACAAAAAAAAGGACGGGGAGAGAGAGCAAAAGAGTGGGGAGAGCAAAAGAGAGGGGAGAAAGCAAAAAAGAGGGGGGAGAGCAAAAGAGAGGCGAGAGAGAGAAAAAGAGAGGGGGAGAGCAAAACAGATGGGGAGAGATAGAGCAAAAGAGAGGGGAGAGAGAGAGCAAAAGAAAGGGGAGAGAGCAAAAGAGAGGGGGAGAGAGAGCAAAAGAGAGGGGAGAGAGAGAGAGAAAGAGCAAATGAGAGGGGAGAGAGAGAGCAAATGAGAGGGGAAAGAGAGAGCAAATGAGAGGGGAGCGAGAGCAAATGAGAGGGGGAGAGAGAGCAAATGAGAGGGGGGAGAGAGAGCAACAGATAGGGGAGAGGGACAGCAAATGAGAGGGGGGAGAGAGAGCAACATATGGGGAGAGGGACAGCAAATGAGAGGGGGGAGAGGGAGAGCAAAAGAGAGGGGGGAGAGGGAGAGCAAAAGAGAGGGGGGAGAGGGAGAGCAAAAGAGAGGGGGAGAACGAGCACAAAAGAAAGGGGGAGAGAGAGCAAAAAAGAAAGGGGGAGAGAGAGCAAAAGAGAGGGGGAGAGAGAGAGCAAACAAGAGGGGGGAGAGAGAGAGCAAAAGAGAGGGGGGGAGAGAGAGCAAAAGAGAGGGGGAGAGAGAGCAAAAGAAAGTGGAGAGAGAGAGCAAAAGAAAGTGGAGAGAGAAAGCAAAATAGAGGGGGGAGAAAGAGCAAAAGAGAGGGAGGAGAGAGAGCAAAATAGAGGGGGGAGAGAGAGCAAAAGAGAGGGGGGAGGGAGAGCAAAAGGACTGGTGAAAGAATCCACCTGGCAGGATACTTACGCTGCATCCAGGTGGATTCTTTCACCACCCTGCCATTTTCGGGAAAGAGCAAATAGAGGGGGGAGAGAGAGCAAAAGAGAGGGGGGAGAGAGAGCAAAAGAGAGGGGGGAGAGAGAGCAAGAGAGAGGGGAGAGAGAGAGCAAAAGAGAGGGGAAGAGAGAGCAAAAGAGAGGGGGGAGAGAGAGCAAAAGAGAGGGGGGAGAGAGAGCAAGAGAGAGGGGAGAGAGAGAGCAAAAGAGAGGGGAAGAGAGAGCAAAAGAGAAGGGAGAGAAAAAGCAAAAGAGAGGGGGAGAGAGAGCAAAGGAGAGGAAGAAGAGAGAGCAAAAGAGAGGGGGAGAGAGAGCGCAAAAGAGAGGGGGAGAGAGAGCAAAAGAGGGGGGAGAGAGAGCAAAAGAGGAGGGAGAGAGAGAAAAAAGAGGGGGGAGAGAGAGCAAAAGGGGTGGTGAAAGAATCCAGCTGGATGGATTCTTTCACCACCCTGCCTTTTTCGGAATCCACCTGGATGCAGTGTAAGCTACATCCAGGTGGATTTCAAAAATGGCAGGGTGGTGAAAGAATTCACTTGGATGCAGCATAAGCTGCATCCATGTGGATTAAAAAAATGGCAGGGTGCTTACACTGCATCCAGGTGGATTCCGAAAATGGCAGGGTGGTTCCATCACCACAATAGACTGCCCTTCCGAAAATGGCAGGGTGGTTCTGTCACCACAATAAACTGCCCTCTGGGCAGGCTTTCCCACTAGTATATAAATAACATAATTTATGCATACCTAATAAATTAATTTCTTTCATGGTAGTGATAGTCCTTGATCCATTACTCCTGGGAATTACTCTTCCCTACCACTAGGAAGAGGCAAAGATTTACAAACCCCAAGAACCCTTTAAAACCCCCTCCCATCTCAACAGTACCTCAGTCTAATGTATAGCTGAGCATAAAGTGGAAAGAAAAGTAAGAAGAACAAACAAAATAGGAGCAGGGAAAAAAGATGTGAGCAAAAAAGGAAAAGAACAACAAAGAAAAAAACAGGGTGGGGTCTCATGGACTCTCACCCCCATAAAATAAATGAATTCATTAGGTAACCATAAATTATGTTTTCTTTCATGCAGGTGGTGAGAGTCCATGATCCATTACTCCTGGGAACTAATACCCAAGCTGTGGAGTCCACAAGTAACAACAGAAAAGGGTGAGATCTAAAAAATATATTTTTTCACTGAGAAACTAAATCCACAACCCTAAAAGAGCCTAAAAAAGGCAAATATAAACCAAACTGAGACAACTGCCTGAAGGACACCCTACTAAAGGCTGCCTCAGAAGAAGCAAGAACATTAAAATGGTGGGGGGAAAAATATGCAAAGAAGACCAAATAGCTGACTAGCAAAAATGTTGGTTCCCTGATAAAACATTCTAAAAACAAAAGAAATGGCAACTGGTCTAAAAATTAACAGAAAGCATTGATAGTGGAGTACACCTAGCGCCTACTAAATAAGACCTCTGGCTTTGATAATTTGACACCTAGTTGTCAAAATGGAAAGATGAAACTAATAAGGTATACCAAAGCGCCAACTATACGAAGGCTGGGTCTAGACCTAATGCAATATTATCAAACGATTACAATAAACAATTTATTGAGTACACAAATAAGTTAAAAACATGGATCCATGTATAAACAATCAAATTTATACAACAATAATAGCTAAATGAATAGTTAAAACAAATAGTTATGTAACGGATATAGCATTTAAAATTGTGCAAACATTGCTCTTAAAAATATTCATAAAAAATTCCAAATTTAGTATAAGGCTCACAACAGAAATTCAACTTTGTGTTTACCATATACACATACACAGATTTGTACAGCAATAATAGCTAAATGAATAGTTAAAACAAATAGTTAAATAGCAGATATGGCATTTAAAATTGTGCAAACAATGCTCTTAAAAAATATTCCTAAAAAATTCCAAATTAAGTATAAGGCTCACAACAGAAATTCAACTTTGTGTTTACCACATACACATAATAGGTGAAATATATTAGTCAGTTATATAATATTATCTAACCAATGAGTCTTGATAAAGGTCTGGTAAGCACAATTTCATTTTCTATTGATCTAAAAACAATCTACACCATCATATCTTTCTTTTACAGAAGGATCATCCAGGGATTATAACAAAATATTTGCCAAGAAGATAGAATTTTGGGTTGGAAAACGGCTAGCAAGTACTGACACTGCTATTCAGTATAAAACACTTGGAAAATCACCATAACTATTGCTGTTAGGATTTACAACACTTTAAGGATTATTGTTTTTTCTTAAAGAGACACACTACTTATTATAATTTATTGCTGGATTATTTTTTCTATTAAGTTTTCACAGTTGGACTATTTTTTGGACTATTATTTACATTTATATAAGTTACTATTGGAACACACCACAATGTTTTTGTAAATTTTTGGTTTTTCATTTTTCACAATCTTTGTTCTTAATTCACGTTTTTTGAAGATCAACCTATTTTTTTTTTTTTTTTTTTTTATAACAAAATATTTGCCAAGAAGATAGAATTTTGGGTTGGAAAAGGCTAGCAAGTACTGACACTGCTATTCAGTATAATACACTTGGAAAATCACCATAACTATTGCTGTTAGGATTCACAACACTTTAAGGATTATTGTTTTTTTCTTAAAGAGATACACTACTTATTATAATTTATTGTTGGATTATTTTTTCTATTAAGTTTTCACTGTTGGACTATTTTTTGGACTATTATTTACATTTATATAAGTTACTATTGGAACACACCACAATGTTTTTGTAAATGTTTGGTTTTTCATTTTTCACAATCTTTGTTCTTAATTCACGTTTTTTGAAGATCAACCTATTTTTTGACCATTAATATCTTTTGTACACTAATTTTTGCACACAACTTTTTTGATACACATTCTTTACATTGGCTTATTGCTGTCACAATATTTTTTACTTGACAATGCGTATGTGGTAAACACACAGTTAAAGGTCTTACTCAGAGCCCTACACATTAGTCACTATTGGCAATATTTAGTATTGCATAGAATCGAGAACATTATTGGTTAGATAATATTATATAACTGACTAATATATTTCACCTATTATGTGTATGTGGTAAACACAAAGTTGAATTTCTGTTGTGAGCCTTATACTTAATTTGGAATTTTTTAAGAATATTTTTTAAGAGCATTGTTTGCACAATTTTAAATGCCATATCTGCTATTTAACTATTTGTTTTAACTATTCATTTAGCTATTATTGCTGTACAAATCTGTGTATGTGTATATGGTAAACACAAAGTTGAATTTCTGTTGTGAGCCTTATACTAAATTTGGAATTTTTTATGAATATTTTTAAGAGCAATGTTTGCACAATTTTAAATGCTATATCCGTTACATAACTATTTGTTTTAACTATTCATTTAGCTATTATTGTTGTATAAATTTGATTGTTTATACATGGATCCATGTTTTTAACTTATTTGTGTACTCAATAAATTGTTTATTGTAATCGTTTGATAATATTGCATTAGGTCCAGACCCAGCCTTCGTATAGTTGGCGCTTTGGTATACCTTATTAGTTAAATTAACAGAAAGCCATCTAGGTGGAGGCTGACCTGCCTTCAAGAAAACTATATGAATCAAAAATTCTCTCAACTTCCTAGAACCAGCAAAATTAACAAACTAAATGTTTGCCTGAAAACAAAAGTTGTTTCAACATAACACTACAAAGCTGTAACAGAATCCAAATCATGAAGATAACACTGTAAAGAATAAAGAAGGAACAACATCCTAACTTATATAGACAGAAAACATAACCTTATCCTAAAGAAAAAAAAGATAAGGAGGAACACAATAAAGAGTAGAAGACCCTTCTAACAGATGAAATAGCTAAATTAAAAAAACTTTAAAAAATAAGTTTAAATCTGATGCATATGCCCAAAAGATAGAACCTGCAAAATCCTCAAGACCAAATAAAGGTTGCGAGGAGAAAAAATTGAATAATAACAAGCTTAATCCTAGACCAGGCTCGGACTAAGCATGTCAGAAAGATAACAATCTTCTTACGGGACATAACTAAAAAGGACAGAAAACAACTTTCAAAAGAACTGGCAGATAAACCCTTATCCAAACCACTGTTTACTACCGCTGTTTACTACTTTCCTACTGTGAGCCCACTACTACCAAACAAACGGATTGTCCAACATCTAGTTCCTGATTCCGGGAACAGCTAGCTGGTTAGCTGAGATAACCAGCCTGTGTCCACAAGCACATTGGTGTGCTCTACCGAAATGTGAGTACCCTGTGCTTTCTTTTATTGGATGTACTCTAATTGTGACCTACCGATACACACATGCTGGCGCCTCTTTGTTTTTTGGATTGCCTTATCCAAACCATAGTGTGAAAATAGCAAGAGTCTGGGAATTTAAAAAGAATGCCAAGAAAAAAAACTTGATTCGAACACCAATTAATAAAGGCCTTCCAGACCTTTAAATAACAATTCTACTAGTTAGAGACTTACAAGCCTGTATAAGAAACTCAATAACTGAACAAACAGTTCAAAGGATTTCTGATTCCATAAAGCCAAGAGAACTAGAATCGGGACAGAAAGAAGGATCTAAAATACAAGGTCTGAATGCAAAAGAAGTAGCCAAGGATAGAAACTGGATAACAGAACCAAATACTGCAGGAACGAGCTGGAGCAAAACAGAATCACCAAAGCTCTTCCTGCTAAAACTTGGCAATCACCCTGGAATAAAATACAAGAGGTGGAAAAAATATAGGCTAGCCAGAATGACCACTGAACTACCAGAGCATCCACCAACACAGTTTTCAAAGATTCCTGGATCTTACACAGTACCTGGGAAAATTGAGATTTAGCCAGGAAGCCTCCAGAACTATCTCTGGGCGACCTCAAAGATCTATTATATGATAGAACATATCAGATGAAAATACCACTCTTCCAAACGGAAAAACTGAAGACTGAGAAAAAAATGCTTTCCAGTTATATAGTCCTGGAACATGAACAGCAGACACCAGACAGCAATAAGTTTATGCTCAGGAAATAAATAGAGATACTATCCTCATAACTAGAGAACACATTTTTAAATGCTGCAAAAAATTATTTGCTTAAAACACCCATGCTTTTGTATTAATATTGGGAACTTAGTCACACAATATGGCCATATTCTGCTTACAACTTACAAGGTTTCCCAATATTGACTGGTCTTAACACTACAGCACTTTGCCTTCATGATCTGAATCATTCCTGCTTTTACTCTTCATAATAGAATGAGACTCCTTGGCTTTATATACAGAACTCCATAACACTGTCATGAGTACAACTGAGCTTGGGTGTGGTGCTTTAACCAATGGTCAGTCTCCCTTTATTTATAATTACAGATACAAGGTTTGGTTTAGTACACCTTACACAAAGTGGTATCTCGGGGCTGGACTGACCTTACTTGGCAGGATCAGACTGATATACTTCAGGAAAGTTTTCTTCTGTGAAAAGCACACTGGTCTAAAAGAGGCTGCTTCCGGGAGGTAAATCGCCATAGAACAAGCCACTGAGATGTTGTTCGTTCCTGGTAGAGCGCTTCTCTCTTTGTATGCAAATTATTATGACCCTGGGGAAGTCTCCCTATGGGTGATGGGGGAAACCAGACGTGGACTCCTTGCCCAGTGTGCTTAGAGGAATGTGGTTGCACCTCACTGACGACGCCCATAGGAGGCCGAAACGATCGTCTGGGGTTGTCATGTTCCTTGTTCAGAGGAGAATTGCCTGGTATTTCGGTGCTGGACTGACCTTACTTGGCAGGATCAGACTGATATACTTCAGGAAAGTTTTCTTCTGTGAAAAGCACACTGGTCTAAAAGAGGCTGCTTCCGGGTGGTAAATTGCCATAGAACAAGCCACTGAGCTGTTGTTCGTTCCTGGTAGAGCGCTTCTCTCTTTGTATGCAAATTATTATGACCCTGGGGAAGTCTCCCTATGGGTGATGGGGGAAACCAGACGTGGACTCCTTGCCCAGTGTGCTTAGAGGAATGTGGCTGCACCTCACTGACGAGGCCCATAGGAGGCCGAAACGAGCGTCTGGGGTTGTCATGTTCCTTGTTCAGAGGAGAATTGCCTGGTATTTCGGGGCTGGACTGACCTTACTTGGCAGGATCAGACTGATATACTTCAGGAATAGTTTTCTTATGTGAAAAGCACACTGGTCTAAAAGAGGCTGCTTCCGGGTGGTAAATCGCCATAGAACAAGTCACTGAGCTGTTGTTCGTTCCTGGTAGAGCGCTTCTCTCTTTGTATGCAAATTATTATGACCCTGGGGAAGTCTCCCTATGGGTGATGGGGGAAACCAGACGTGGACTCCTTGCCCAGTGTGCTTAGAGGAATGTGGCTGCACCTCACTGACGAGGCCCATAGGAGGCCGAAACGATCGTCTGGGGTTGTCATGTTCCTTGTTCAGAGGAAAATTGCCTGGTATTTCGGGGCTGGACTGACCTTACTTGGCAGGATCAGACTGATATACTTCAGGAAAGTTTTCTTCTGTGAAAAGCACACTGGTCTAAAAGAGGCTGCTTCCGGGTGGTAAATCGCCATAGAACAAGCCACTGAGCTGTTGTTCGTTCCTGGTAGAGCGCTTCTCTCTTTGTATGCAAATTATTATGACCCTGGGGAAGTCTCCCTATGGGTGATGGGGGAAACCAGACGTGGACTCCTTGCCCAGTGTGCTTAGAGGAATGTGTCTGCACCTCACTGACGAGGCCCATAGGAGGCCGAAACGATCGTCTGGGGTTGTCATGTTCCTTGTTCAGAGGAGAATTGCCTGGTATTTCGGGGCTGGACTGACCTTACTTGGCAGGATCAGACTGATATACTTCAGGAAATTTTTCTTCTGTGAAAAGCACACTGGTCTAAAAGAGGCTGCTTCCGGGTGGTAAATCGCCATAGAACAAGCCACTGAGCTGTTGTTCGTTCCTGGTAGAGCGCTTCTCTCTTTGTATGCAAATTATTATGACCCTGGGGAAGTCTCCCTATGGGTGATGGGGGAAACCAGACGTGGACTCCTTGCCCAGTGTGCTTAGAGGAATGTGGCTGCACCTCACTGACGAGGCCCATAGGAGGCCGAAACGATCGTCTGGGGTTGTCATGTTCCTTGTTCAGAGGAGAATTGCCTGGTATTTCGGGGCTGGACTGACCTTACTTGGCAGGATCAGACTGATATACTTCAGGAAAGTTTTCTTCTGTGAAAAACACACTGGTCTAAAAGAGGCTGCTTCCGGGTGGTAAATCGCCATAGAACAAGCCACTGAGCTGTTGTTCGTTCCTGGTAGAGCGCTTCTCTCTTTGTATGCAAATTATTATGACCCTGGGGAAGTCTCCCTATGGGTGATGGGCGAAACCAGACGTGGACTCCTTGCCCAGTGTGCTTAGAGGAATGTGGTTGCACCTCACTGACGAGGCCCATAGGAGGCCGAAACGATCGTCTGGGGTTGTCATGTTCCTTGTTCAGAGGAGAATTGCCTGGTATTTCGGGGCTGGACTGACCTTACTTGGCAGGATCAGACTGATATACTTCAGGAAAGTTTTCTTCTGTGAAAAGCACACTGGTCTAAAAGAGGCTGCTTCCGGGTGGTAAATCGCCATAGAACAAGCCACTGAGCTGTTGTTCGTTCCTGGTAGAGCGCTTCTCTCTTTGTATGCAAATTATTATGACCCTGGGGAAGTCTCCCTATGGGTGATGGGGGAAACCAGACGTGGACTCCTTGCCCAGTGTGCTTAGAGGAATGTGGCTGCACCTCACTGACGAGGCCCATAGGAGGCCGAAACGATCGTCTGGGGTTGTCATGTTCCTTGTTCAGAGGAGAATTGCCTGGTATTTCGGGGCTGGACTGACCTTACTTGGCAGGATCAGACTGATATACTTCAGGAAAGTTTTCTTCTGTGAAAAGCACACTGGTCTAAAAGAGGCTGCTTCCGGGTGGTAAATCGCCATAGAACAAGCCACTGAGCTGTTGTTCGTTCCTGGTAGAGCGCTTCTCTCTTTGTATGCAAATTATTATGACCCTGGGAAAGTCTCCCTATGGGTGATGGGGGAAACCAGACGTGGACTCCTTGCCCAGTGTGCTTAGAGGAATGTGGCTGCACCTCACTGACGAGGCCCATAGGAGGCCGAAACGATCGTCTGGGGTTGTCATGTTCCTTGTTCAGAGGAGAATTGCCTGGTATTTCGGGGCTGGACTGACCTTACTTGGCAGATTCAGACTGATATACTTCAGGAAAGTTTTCTTCTGTGAAAAACACACTGGTCTAAAAGAGGCTGCTTCCGGGTGGTAAATTGCCATAGAACAAGCCACTGAGCTGTTGTTCGTTCCTGGTAGAGCGCTTCTCTCTTTGTATGCAAATTATTATGACCCTGGGGAAGTCTCCCTATGGGTGATGGGGGAAACCAGACGTGGACTCCTTGCCCAGTGTGCTTAGAGGAATGTGGCTGCACCTCACTGACGAGGCCCATAGGAGGCCGAAACGATCGTCTGGGGTTGTCATGTTCCTTGTTCAGAGGAGAATTGCCTGGAAATTCGGGGCTGGACTGACCTTACTTGGCAGGATCAGACTGATATACTTCAGGAAAGTTTTCTTCTGTGAAAAGCACACTGGTCTAAAAGAGGCTGCTTCCGGGTGGTAAATTGCCATAGAACAAGCCACTGAGCTGTTGTTTGTTCCTGGTAGAGCGCTTCTCTCTTTGTATGCAAATTATTATGACCCTGGGGAAGTCTCCCTATGGGTGATGGGGGAAACCAGACGTGGACTCCTTGCCCAGTGTGCTTAGAGGAATGTGGCTGCACCTCACTGACGAGGCCCATAGGAGGCCGAAACGATCGTCTGGGGTTGTCATGTTCCTTGTTCAGAGGAGAATTGCCTGGTATTTCGGGGCTGGACTGACCTTACTTGGCAGGATCAGACTGATATACTTCAGGAAAGTTTTCTTCTGTGAAAAGCACACTGGTCTAAAAGAGGCTGCTTCCGGGTGGTAAATCGCCATAGAACAAGCCACTGAGCTGTTGTTCGTTCCTGGTAGAGCGCTTCTCTCTTTGTATGCACAAAGTTTATATACACATCTTTGGGAGTGCTGCCAATGAGACCGAATAGTTATACATAACAGTGGGTATTGGCACACATCCACTTGCAAATGAACAACACATTTTTAAATGCTGCAAAACATTGCCTGCAAAAAACAGTTATGCTTTTGTTAATGGATGTGCACCAATACCTTTTTTTGTGTGTAACTATTTGGTCTCATTAGCAGCACTACCAAAGATGTATTTAAACTTTTTGTAAGGTTTGCTAAACCAAACCTTGTATTTGTATTTATAAATAAAGGGAGACTGACCATCTTCCTTTGCTTAAAGCACTACACCCAAGCATCCGGTGTTCTCATGATAGTGTAAATTAGTTCTGTATATAAAGCCAGGGAGTCTCATTCTATTATGAAGAGTGACTAAGATGCATTTAAACTTTTTGTAAGGTGTGCTAAACCAAACTTTGTATTTGTATCCTCATAACTAGGGAACAGAAAGTTCCCACCTGATGACTGACATAAGCTACAGATGTAACATATTTTAATCTGAAACAGAGAAAAAAAATTATATTCAATAGAGGCCAACTCTGAAGGGCCCTGAATATAGACATTAACAGGTAACCTCGCCTCCTGAAGAAACCAAACTCCTTATTCCTTCAGAGAACCCCAGATGCCCCCCCCCCCATCCTGAAAAAACTTAAATCTGGAGAGATTACAGACAAAAGAAGCCCCCTGCATAATGAACTAATAGCTCACCTTCCAGTACAGAGACAGACTTGTTCTGGAAAGCAAATGAGACCTCAGACACCACAGAGAAAACGTCCCTGTATCATTTGAAAAGATACAATGCTGGAGTGGACTCATATGGAAGCAAGCAAACGGAATAGCAACCAAGGCCAAAAACATGAGACCTAACACCTCGAGCAAAGAGCAATTGAAGGAATAAGAGACTGAAGGATGTAACAGGCAAACACCAGTTTCAACTGTCTTCAAATTGACAAAGAAAGTCACATAAAATTTAATCTATAAAAACCCCAGAAAAGCAACCTTTTTCTGAAAGAAACAACAGTGTGCAGAGGAGAAATACTGCCTAATGAAAAGATGGAACTTGAACCAAGAAACCATCCAGAACAGGAAGCACTGCAATACTCTGAAAACTGATTACAGATAAGAGGGAATCCAGTACCTTAGAGAATGTTCTGAGAGCTGTAACCAGACCAAACGGAAGAGAAACAAACTGAAGAGAGCTTGTCCAAAAATCAAATCTCAGAAGCCGATGATGATCCTAGAAATAAGGACATAAAACGTAAGTATAATTAAAATCTGTTGAAGACATAAACTGACCTCAAAGAAAAATAATAAAGAATATACTAGTGCTATTAAGCTGATAGTGGATTCAATTAGTTATCCTTCATATAAAAGGAGGTGCAGACCCTTAAATAATATTTGTATACCAAAAATAACAGAGAGAGTGAAATACCACCCTATTTTATAGGATATCACTCTGAAGAGCCAGGGAATTCAGCACGCTTTGTTTCAATTTTAAACCAAAGAAAAGACTAAATAGTTTTCAATTCAAAAGTAGGAACTTGAGAAACTTGTTTAAAGTTTCTAGATCAAAATAGATCTAAAAGTTCCTTCCTACTTATGTAACAAAGAATAGATTGGAGATCCCATCTACCTGAGCCTACAGAGTTCCTAGAAACATAGAACAGAAAAAAACCTCCCTTTGGAGGGCTTGATCTGAAACCTATTTGATACATCCTTGAGACTATAATAAGAATTCAAGGAACCTAAACAGACTAAAACCAAACTTCCTGAAAAAAGAGTAACCTACGCACTACCAAAGCATCTCAAGAGCTGCACGTACATGCAGTGGCGTCACTAGGCTTGGTGTCACCCGGTGCATTAACTCATGGTGTCACCCTCCCCCCCATAATGTTGTTTTTTTTTTGTTAACATTACTCATAAATTGTAACTCCCATCTCCCATATAACACTTGATGTAATGGTATATATATATATATATATATATATATATATATATATATATATATATATATATATATATATTGTCTGACTCCCCCTCTGGCCCTATTTAAGATATATATATTTATATATATACTAGTCCTAAAGCCTGTGTACACTAGCCATTTTTTGCAGTACAGCGGTCCCACCCCTTGCTCTCTCTCTATCCCCCCTCTCTTTTGCTCTCTCTTTCCCCCCTCTCTTTTGTGCTCTCCCCCCTCTCTTTTGCACTCTCTCCCCCCCTCTCTTTTGCGCTCTCTCCCCCCCTCTCTTTTGCGCTCTCTCTCCCCTCTCTTTTGCTCTCTCTCCCCTCTCTTTTGCGCTCTCTCCCCCCCTCTCTTTTGCACTCTCTCCCCCCTCTCTTTTGCACTCTCTCCCCCCTCTCTTTTGCGCACTCTCCCCTTCTCTTTTGCATACTCTCCCCCCTCTCTTTTGCGCACTGTCCCCCCTCTCTTTTGCGCACTCTCCCCCCTCTTTTGCTGTCTCTCTCCCCCCTCTCTTTTGCTGTCTCTCTTCCCCCTCTCTTTTGCTGTCTCTCTCCCCCTCTCTTTTGCTGTCTCTCTCCCCCGTCTCTTTTGCTATCTCTCCCCCGTCTCTTTTGCGCACTCTCCCCCTCTCTTTTGCACACTCTCCCCCCCCTCTTTTGTGCACTCTCCCCCCCTCTCTTTTGCACACTCTCCCCCCTTTATTTTGCGCTCTCTCCCCCTCTCTTTTGCTGTCTCTCTCCCCCTTCTCTTTTGCTGTCTCTCTCCCTCCTCTCTTTTGCTGTCTTTCTCCCCCCTCTCTTTTGCTGTCTCTCTCCCCCCTCTCTTTTGCTGTCTTTCTCCCCCTCTCTTTTGATGTCTCTCTCCCCCCTCTCTTTTGCTGTCTTTCTCCCCCCTCTCTTTTGCTGTCTCTCTCCCCGCTCTCTTTTGCTGTCTCAGTGTCTCTCTCCCCCCTCTCTTTTGCTGTCTCTCTCCTCCCTCTCTTTTGCTGTCTTTCTCCCCCCCCTCTCTTTTGCTGTCTCTCTCCCCCCCTCTCTTTTGCTGTCTCAGCTTCTCTCTCCCCCTCTCTCTTTTGCTGTCTCTCTCCCCCTCACTCTTTTGCTGTCCCTCTCTCTATCCCCCCTCTTCACGCCCACTCCACCACTCGACACCAGGTCAGTTGGATGTCCAGGTGTGTTTGTCCTCGCGCGCAGTCTCTACTGCGCATGACAGCTTCGGACAAACACACTTGGCCTTTTATTATATAGGATGCAAAAAAGGATTAAGTATTAGCGCTACTACAAGGAACAAAAAGGTGAAAAATAATCAACTAAAGATTATCACAGAGAATATATCTATATATGCTTTTGTGTTAGGGAATAGCAAAAATTAACTCCAGGATTGTTAACCGACAAAATGTCAGAGTGTTTCTAATGTGTTACAAATGAGTAGTAGTAAGGTAATTTTTTCACCTTTTTGTTCTTTGTAGTAGCGCTAATACTTAATCCTTTTTTGCATGTTTTTCACATTTTAGTCAGGTGGGTGGTATCTTGACTTAACCCAAGTATAAGCAGCTCCACTGGACAATTTTATGTATGTATTTACTAAGACATGTACATATTCTAAACACTCTTATTTGAATTTTATAACTCTGGGTACTGTCTAAATTAATAAATAAGTGGGTATATTCTCTATCAGGACAGCGCTATAAAAGACATCCTTTCTTCCCTATATATATATATATATATATAGGGATGTGCAGTCAGAGGAGGCAGTGCCTCCCCTGCCATATGGGGCCAGATTTTAATTAAATTAAATAAAAATTAAAAAAAAAATTGTAAAAAATAAATAAAAATAAATCACCATTTTTTTTCTCTTCCTATGTACAGGACTGACTACATCTCTCCATATAGCTACATGGGTCATAGCATAACCTGTGCTGAAGCGCCATCAATTGGTGGTCGAAATATCTACACAGAAAATAGGGACCAATAGGAGGCAGCCCTCTTGCTGCCTCCTAGCGAGGGAGCCAATCAGAGTGGGTCATGTTCTCCTGGTGATTGACAGCACCAGGAGAACGTGACCGGTGCTTATTAACTCCCTGCGCATGCGCAAGGGAGCCACATAGAGAGAGAGTACTGTCGGGAATGGCGTTGATGACTGCTGCCACTTGTCATCAGATTCTGGACCTCTGCTGCCCTGATCTTTTATTAATTCAAGCTGCGACCATCAGCTACTGCCCTGCCTGAGTCTTCTGTCGAAAGTTGGACATCTTCATCACAGTGCGGACAGTAAGTCAATTCGAGATCATTAAGATTTAGGAGAATTTGCTAAAGTGCCAAAACCTACTCATCTGCTTCAGCTTTTCTAATTCCAATTGATAGATTGCGCATTAAGTGTTTTATTAAAATACTGAATGTGCAATATATCAGTTGGAAATAGAATAGAGCAGAGCAGATGAGTAGTTTTGCTTGCAAGTTTCTCTGCTTGAGCTTCCACCCACCCCCAGCACTGCAGGTACAATATACAGAGGCAGCCATGCTGCCACAATATGGATGCAGTTAGCAGGATGATCAGAATCAGATGAACGGTTAGGTGGAAGTTTGGTGAGACACAGTTGGTTATATTCACTAACATTCTCTCTCCAGTATGTTATTCTTTCTTTCATGTAATTGGCAAGAATCCATGAGCTAGTGACGTATGGGATATACAATCCTACCAGGAGGGGCAAAGTTTTCCAAACCTCAAAATGCCTATAAATACACCACTCACCACACCCACAATTCAGTTTTACAAACTTTGCCTCCTATGGAGGTGGTGAAGTAAGTTTGTGCTAAGATTTCTACGTTGATATGCGCTTCTCAGCATTTTGAAGCCTGTTTCCTCTCAGAGTACAGTGAATGTCAGAGGGATGTGAAGGGAGTATCACCTATTGAATGCAATGGTTTTCCTCGCGGGAGATCTATTTCATAGGTTGTCTGTTATCGATTCATCTCCTACCTCCCTTATTCCGATCGACGATATACTCTCATATTCCATTACCTCTACTGATAACGGTTTCAGTACTGGTTTGGCTATCTGCTATATGTGGATGGGTGTCTTTTGGTAAGTATGTTTTTATTACTTAAGACAATCTCAGCTATGGTTTGGCACTTTATGCATTAATATAAAGTTCTAAATATATGTATTGTACTTATATTTGCCATGAGTCAGGTTTATGTATATTTCCTTTTGCAGACTATCAGTTTCATATTTGGGAAAAAACATATTTAGGAAATGTTTTTTTTTACCTGGGGTTTAGTCTTTTTTCAAATTGACTGTATTTCATTAAATTTTGCGGGCAAAATTAGGCTTGCGAGGGTGCAAAATGCTAAAGTTTATTGCGCGAAGATACGTCCAATGACGCAAATTCGTCATTTCCGGCGACTTAGTTGACGCAGAGTTCTTTGCACAAGGTTGCGTCTTCAATGACGCAAGTGTGTCATTTCCGGATGTTGTTAGCGCCAAAAAAATTTCAGTTGTGTTGTGCGTCATACTTGGCACCAAATAATTTCATTATTTAAAAGCCCCATTCCTATATGCCACTTTCATTTTTTCTATGTCAGAGGGCTATGCTGTTTGCATTTTTTTCCCATTCCTGAAACTGCCATATAAGGAAATTGATAATTTTGCTTTATATGTTGTTTTTTCTCTTACATTTGCAAGATGTCTCAATCTGATCCTGTCTCAGAAATCACTGTTGGAACCCTTCTGCCTGATACCAGTTCTACCAAAGCTATGGGCTAATAGGTTGGGGGGTGTTTACGATGGGGGGGTTATGGCAGTATAGGGGTTGAGTAGTGTTGGGTTAGTTTGTGGTGGTGGGTTATGTTAGTTTAGGGGTACATAGGTTTATTTATATATTTAAAAGGGATCCTTTCATTTACATCACCAATGCCGGTGTCGATGCTGCTTGGATTATTTTGCCAGCATCGCCACCCATTGCGTTGTATAGTAAAATGCCTCTTGGTGATGCTGCCTTTAAACAGTAATTTCGACAGTTTTGAACATTTTGCCGGATTTCACAACATCATGGTGGATCCCTTATGAATATATCATTGCATCTCAGTACAACAGGGCCTGAGCAACATCAGCTACACCTTTCAACCAGTTCCCCTTAATTCAACAGATGTATCATAACCAACAAAACTTTTAATAATTTCATAACCAATACATTTCCACACTTATCTTAAGAAACTCCACAAACGACCCTTTTAGATGTACTTATGAGAAGCATCTATCCTCATTGATGATTATTGCCTCTCTTCCCCATTGCCAAGATTTCTCTCTTGTTTAATCTACTCTGCAGCATGCTCAGCTTTGTTCTTTTACACAGGCTTGTTTAAACTCATCACTTGCTTCCATACCCCACATTGTCTGCCTTATTGACCCCTTTAAACCTCTATAGTGCCTTTCCTCCTGTATGAAATTGTATTGTTCTATTAAGTATTTTGTTGTTCATATACCCAGTGCTACAAAATATAACATCTGAGAGTATTATCTTTATTTGTAATGTGCATTCTGCAGCGATATATACAGGGGTGACAATAAATAAAGAGAAAACAGGGAAGATAGACTGGGACAAAAAGCATTACAGAGCTCTGTTCCATAAGAGCATACATTTAAAGGGACAGTGTACTGTAAACCTACATTCCCCTTAATGTGTTTCCAGTGACTTGTTATACAATCTGAAGAGTAAAAACTGTATGGGGAAAATCCTTTTGGTTTATGTTTGTATATTAACTATCTGATTTTGCTCTTTGAAACCAAAACACAAGAAATAGGCTCAGCTTGCAGGGAGATAATTTCTCCTTACCTAATTATTCTCTATAAACACACATGCAGACACAAAGCTTTATTATGTTATCTCTGTCTATTTACTTGGAATAATTTAAAATGAACGTTTTTCTACTTATCTCTGTTACCCCCACTGGTAGTGTAATTTCTTCTCCTGGTTATGTTTATATAGCCTTTCTATATCCAATACTTAAATGTTTACATTTTCAGTATAAGTGAAGATACAACAGGCAAAAGCAGCACATTTTCTTTTTCTTTTTTGAAATGACAAAATAAAGACAAAGGAGCTATTTGTAATCAGTTTCATACACTCCAGGTGAAATAGATCATGGGGAACATATTATAGGGGAGGGAACTACAATGTCCCTGTAAGTGAAGTATGTATATTAAACACAACAAAAAAAAGAACTATAATGTCCCTTTAACCCCTTCATGCCCGACACAAATGTTTAACATCGGAACATACTTGCTGCAAAAATGAAATCAAGCGATCGTTGGTGCGATCATGTGATTTCAAGGTCGGGATCGGCTCATGGGGGATTGCCTACATTGCTAGGCACGCCCCCAATCTGATCTTGAGTTTGTCAAAAGGAGGAGGCTGCAGGACGCTTTATAAGGTAGGATTTTCCATGCCGTCCGGCTTTAAAGCCCAGCGCTGTTAGGATGACATGGAACATAGTGTGAAGGGGTTAAGGCTGATTTTATCATCACTATCTGTTACTGCTTAATTAAATGTTTCAGTACAATATTGACTTATTTTGCACATAAGAACTGGTTTGTTTCCACTAACTTCACTACTAGGACAACAGAACATGAAAACATTGCAGTCTCTGCCATAATTATATGCTCTTATGTGTTAATATCTTTAATGTGTTTGTTTCCATTTCCTTTTAAATGAATATAGAGAAATATTCCTTCAGTAACAAGATGCTAGTGAATAAAGAGTTAAGTGTTTCATAAAGAGCTAAATGTAAATCTTTGGGATTTAATTTGACAGAATAAACAGATCTATGGTAAGTATTAAACAGAAATGTATTCATAAAAAGTACTGCAAAGTATCAAAGCATAACCTTGGGTTACAATGCCTTTTCCCCAAGAGAAGAGATTGCTACTTGTCTTTTAATCTAAAGTAAATATGGGACCTGCCTAGTGCCTACTAAGGACATGACTGTCCGGCATCAGTTGTTCCATAAGTCTTGCCACTGAAAAATACCAATGTAGTGAAGAAACACAATCAATCATTTGCCCCATTCATCAATCATTCAAGTCCCAAATCTTACTTAAAGGGACAGTCTACTCAAGAATTTTTATTGCTTAAAAAGATAGATAATCCCTTTATTATCCATTCCCCAGTATTGCAGAACCAACACAGTTATATGAAAATACTTTTTACCTCTGTGATTACCTTGTATCTAAGGGGACTATTTATCATGATGTGAGCCATCATGTCCGCTGAATACGCTGTCGGCATTTATCATTGCGCCAGCAGTTCTTGTGAACTGCTGGAGCAATACTGCAGCCTGCAGATTCGCGGCCAATTGGGTTGGTTTCTGGCGTTGTCTGTCCTCCTCTTCAGAGCAGGTGGCAGGTTATGGAGCAGAAACACGGGGTATCAAGTTTCGTTCGGAGCTTGATAATTCGGTCCCTATGCCTCTGCAGACTGCCCCCTTATTTCAGTTCTTTTGACAGATTTGCATTTTGCCAACCAGTGCTGTCTCGTAAATAACTCCACGGGAGTGAGCACAATGTTATCTATATAGCACACATGAACTAGCACTGCCTAGCTGTGAAAAACACTCTGAAATAAGAGGCAGACTTCAAGAGCTTAGAAATTAGCATATGAGCCTACCTAGGTTTAGCTTTCAACAAAGAATACCAAGATTACAATGCTAATTTAGTCAAAATTAAATTTTCATGACTCAGATAGAGCATGCAATTTGAAACAGCTTTCCGATTTACTCTTATCATCAACTTTGCTTTGTTATCTTTGTATTCTTTGTTGAAAGCTGGTAGATTCATATGCTAATTTCTAAACCCCTGAAGGCTGCCTGTTATCTCAATGCATTTTGGCAGTTTTTACAGCTAGAAAGTGCTAGTTCATGTGTGCCATATAGATACCATTGTGCTCACTCCTGTGGAGTTATTTATGAGTCAGAACTGACTGGCTATAATGCAAATTGGTCAAAAGAACTAAAATAAGGGGGCAGTCTGCAGAGGCTTAGATACAAGGTAATCACAGAAGTAAAATGTATATTTATATAACAGTGTTGGTTATGCAAAACTGGGGATTAGGTAATAAAGGGATT
>NW_026510806.1:0-3883 GCF_027579735.1 Bombina bombina | reverse complement strand
TTGAAAATACTCCAGTCTAACTTCTATTCTTTACCGTCTAAAGTGGCGGTTGATGACGTCTGCTCTGACATCAAGTCCCTCGTCCTGGAATTCCCCCTCTAGAACAGGATCATCCTCCTCATCTCTGAGGAGGTCTCTGTCCACCGTGACGGCCTGCAGCATCCCAGCCCGCTGTGCAATATTATGCAGGACGCTACAGGCTACAACGATCTTAGCCACCTTCTTTGGGTTGTACTGGAGTGCTCCTCCAGAACGGTCCAGGCACCTGAATCTCATCTTCAGGAGCCCGAACATCCTTTCAACCACCGCCCTGGTTCTCTTATGAGCCCTATTGTAGCGCTCCTCAGACACATCAGTCGGGCTACGCAAGGGGGTAATGAGCCAAGGCCGGCTCATGTACCCAGAATCACCTATAAATTATGAACAGAACATAATTCAAACAGAATCCTTAAAAACATAATTTATGTAAGAACTTACCTGATAAATTCATTTCTTTCATATTAACAAGAGTCCATGAGCTAGTGACGTATGGGATATACATTCCTACCAGGAGGGGCAAAGTTTCCCAAACCTTAAAATGCCTATAAATACACCCCTCACCACACCCACAAATCAGTTTAACGAATAGCCAAGAAGTGGGGTGATAAGAAAAAAAGTGCGAAGCATATAAAATAAGGAATTGGAATAATTGTGCTTTATACAAAAAAATCATAACCACCCCAAAAAAAGGGTGGGCCTCATGGACTCTTGTTAATATGAAAGAAATGAATTTATCAGGTAAGTTCTTACATAAATTATGTTTTCTTTCATGTAATTAACAAGAGTCCATGAGCTAGTGACGTATGGGATAATGACTACCCAAGATGTGGATCTTTCCACACAAGAGTCACTAGAGAGGGAGGGATAAAATAAAGACAGCCAATTCCTGCTGAAAATAATCCACACCCAAAATAAAGTTTAATGAAAAACCTAAGCAGAAGATTCAAACTGAAACTGCTGCCTGAAGAACTTTTCTACCAAAAATTGCTTCAGAAGAAGAAAATACATCAAAATGGTAGAATTTAGTAAAAGTATGCAAAGAGGACCAAGTTGCTGCTTTGCAGATCTGGTCAACCGAAGCTTCATTCCTAAACGCCCAGGAAGTAGATACTGACCTAGTAGAATGAGCTGTAATTCTCTGAGGCGGAATTTTACCCGACTCAACATAGGCAAGATGAAATAAAGATTTCAACCAAGATGCCAAAGAAATGGCAGAAGCTTTCTGGCCTTTCCTAGAACCGGAAAAGATAACAAATAGACTAGAAGTCTTACAGAAAGATTTCGTAGCTTCAACATAATATTTCAAAGCTCTAACAACATCCAAAGAATGCAACGATTTTCTCCTTAGAATTCTTAGGATTAGGACATAATGAAGGAACCACAATTTCTCTACTAATGTTGTTGGAATTCACAACTTTAGGTAAAAATTCAAAAGAAGTTCGCAACACCGCCTTATCCTGATGAAAAATCAGAAAAGGAGACTCACACGAAAGAGCAGATAATTCAGAAACTCTTCTAGCAGAAGAGATGGCCAAAAGGAACAAAAACTTTCCAAGAAAGTAATTTAATGTCCAATGAATGCATAGGTTCAAACGGAGGAGCTTGAAGATCTCCCAGAACCAAATTCAAACTCCAAGGAGGAGAAATTGACTTAATGACAGGTTTTATACGAACCAAAGCTTGTACAAAACAATGAATATCAGGAAGAATAGCAATCTTACTGTGAAAAAGAACAGAAAGAGCAGAGATTTGTCCTTTCAAAGAACTTGCGGACAAACCCTTATCCAAACCATCCTGAAGAAATTGTAAAATTCTCGGTATTCTAAAAGAATGCCAAGAAAAATGATGAGAAAGACACCAAGAAATATAAGTCTTCCAGACTCTATAATATATCTCTCTGGATATAGATGTACGAGCCTGTAACATAGTATTAATCACAGAGTCAGAGAAACCTCTTTGACCAAGAATCAAGCGTTCAATCTCCATACCTTTAAATTTAAGGATTTCAGATCCTGATGGAAAAAAAGGACCTTGAGACAAAAGGTCTGGTCTTAACGGAAGAGTCCACGGTTGGCAAGAGGCCATCCGGACAAGATCCGCATACCAAAACCTGTGAGGCCATGCCGGAGCTACCAGCAGAACAAACGAGCATTCCTTCAGAATCTTGGAGATTACTCTTGGAAGAAGAACTAGAGGCGGAAAGATATAGGCAGGATGATACTTCCAAGGAAGTGAAAATGCATCCACTGCCTCCGCCTGAGGATCCCGGGATCTGGACAGATACCTGGGAAGTTTCTTGTTTAGATGAGAAGCCATCAGAACTATTTCTGGAAGTTCCCACATTTGAACAATCTGAAGAAATACCTCTGGGTGAAGAGACCATTCGCCCGTATGCAACGTTTGGCGACTGAGATAATCCGCTTTCCAATTGTCCATACCTGGGATATAAACCGCAGAGATTAGACAGGAGCTGGATTCCGCCCAAACCAAAATTCGAGATACTTCTTTCATAGCCAGAGGACTGTGAGTCCCTCCTTGATGATTGATGTATGCCACAGCTGTGACAATGTCTTATCTGAAAACAATGAACAACTCTCTCTTCAGAAGAGGCCAAGACTGAAGAGCTCTGAAAATTGCACGGGGTTCCAAAATATTGATCGGAAATCTCACCTCCTGAGATTCCCAAACCCCTTGTGCCGTCAGATACCCCCACACAGCTCCCCAACCTGTAAGACTCGTATCTGTTGAGATTATAGTCCAGGTCGGAAGAACAAAGAAGCCCCCTGAACTAAACGATGGTGATCTGTCCACCATGTCAGAGAGTGTCGTAAAATCGGTTTAAAGATATTAATTGAGTTATCTTTGAGTAATCCCTGCACCATTGGTTCAGCATACAGAGCTGAAGAGGTCGCATGTGAAAACGAGCAAAGGAGATCGCATCTGATGCGGCAGTCCTAAGATCCAACATTTCCATGCATAAGGCTACCAAAGGGAATGATTGTGACTGAAGGTTTTGACAAGCTGATATCAATGTTAAACTTCTCTTGTCTGACAAGGACAGAGTCATAGACACTGAATTTATCTAGAAACCTAAAAAGGTTACCCTTGTCTGAGGAATCAATAAACTGATTGGTAAATTGATCCTCCAACCATGAACTTGAAGAAACAACACAAGTCGATTCGTATGAGATTCTTCGAAAATGAGAAGACTGAGCAAGTACCAAGATATCGTCCAAATAAGGAAATACCAAAACCCTATTCTCTGATTACAGAAAGAAGGGCACCGAGAACCTTTGAAAAAAGTTCTTGGAACTGAGGCTAGACCAAATAGTAGAGCCACAAAACTGGTAATGCTTGTCTAAAAAGAGAATCTCAGACACTAAAAGTGATCTGGATGAATCGGAATATGCAGATACACATTCTGTAAATCTATTATAGACATATAATGCCCTTGCTAAACAAAAGGCAGGATAGACCTACAGAAACCATCTTGAATGTTGGTATCCTAACATAACGATTCAATAATGATAGATCCATAACTGGTCTGAAGGAATTGACCTTCTTTGGTACAATGAAGAGATAAAATAAAACCCCAGCCCCTGTTCCAGAACTGGAACTGGCATAAATACTCCAGCCAACTCTAGATCTGAAACACATTTCAGAAATGCTGAGCCTTGCTGTGTCAATTGGGACACGGGAAAGAAAAGAATCTCTTAGCAGGAGGCCTTAACTTGAAGCCAATTCTGTACCTTCCTGAAACAATGTTTCTGAAACCAGAGATTAAGAACGGAATTGATCCAAATTTCTTTGAAGAAAACGTAATCTGCCCCATACCAGCTGAGCT